>NC_086100.1:187024645-187327145 GCF_963921235.1 Mobula hypostoma
GTTGTTTGGCTCATTTTTTCCATTTGCATAACTTGTTCTTTTTTCGGGTGTTTGATGCTTTTTTTTGAACGGTGTTTCTTTGACTCGTGGCTGTCTGTGCGAAGATTAATCTCAGGTTTGTATACTGCATACATACTTTGATACAAATGTACTTTGAACTTAGAACTATCTATGGGTCTTTTAAATGCTTCTATCGTACCATTCTCTGCCACCACACCTAGCAGTGCTTTCCAGGCGTCCACTGCTCTCTGTGTAAAAAACATATCTCTACTATCTCCCCCAAGCTTTCCTCCAATTACCTTAAACAGATGTCCCCTGATATTGGTCATTACTACTCTAGGTTAAAGATGCTGGTTGTACAACTCTTTCAATCCACCTCTCATCACTTGTTGCTCCAAAGCAAGAAGCTCACTCAACCTTTCCTCAAGGACATGTCCTGGATTCCAGGCAGCATCCTGGTAAATCTCCTTTGCACCTTTTCTAAAGCTTCCATATCCTTTCTTTCATGAGGCAGTGAGAACTGAACACAGTACTTTAAGTGTGATCTAACCAGAGTTTTATAGAACAGCAACTTAACCTTGAGGGTCTTGAACTCAGTCTCCCATCTAGTGAAGACCAGTACGCCATATGCCTTCTTAACTACTCTATCAATTTGTGTGATACTTTGAGGGATTTGTGGACTCAGTCCCGAGATTGCTCTGTTCCTCCACACTGTCAAGAATCAATGGTGCCATCTTGTACTCTGCCTTCAAGTTCAATATTCCAAAATGTTTCAGCTCACACATCTCTAAACCATGTGAGTTAATGTCTCACTGCAAAATGGCCTGCTATGTAGATGAGGTGCAGAGTTTAGTATGGGGAGATGCTGGGAAAATGGAGAGAATAAAATGGGTTAGGGTCAATTTGGTGTCATAGTAAGTACTTAATGGTCAGTGTAGACTCTGTGGGTCAAAGAGCTTGCTTCTATGCGATATCCCTTTTTGACACTATGACAGCTTATAGTAGCCACTTTACTAATAGTTGCTTATTGAAAAAGTGGGAGAGTCTAGGACCAAAGTATACAGCCTCATAAAAGAGGGATATCCCTATGGAACAGAGATGAGGAGGAATTTCTGTAGCCAGAGAGTGATAAATCTGTGGAATTCATTGCCTGTGGAGGCCAACTCATTAGGTATATTTAATGCAAGGGTTGTTAAGTTCTCAATCAGAAATGGTGTCCAAGGTTACAGGGAGAAGGCAGAAGAATGGGGTTGAGGGGGAAAATAAATCAGCCATGATTGAATGGCAAAGTAAACACGATGGGCTGAATAGCCTAATTCTGCTCATATGTCTTATGGTCTTATAGAAGTTTTACATTATGAATGTTCTAAGTATCAGGGTGGCAAAGTGGAGGTGTCTCTACCAAAGGAGGTGTAAGGCATTTCTTCCCTTCACTATCCTTCAGGTCACCCTTGGGCAGGGTGTAGTTCCTGTTAACACTCCCCCATCACCATCAAGATCACGTGAAGCCATGGGAGCAGGTGGTGAATGGTTGTATGAGCAGCTGGTGCATATCACAAAGTGCCGGTTATGTGACCACTGACACCAGGCAGACAATCTCTGCAGAGTACTGATAACAGCTGGGGTCACCCATCTTGTAAACACACTGCCCAGAAGGCAGTGGCAAACCAATTCTGTAGAAAAAATTTCCAAGAACAATCATGGTCTTGGAAAGACCATGATCACCTACATCATACGACACAACACATAACCAAAGAGTCCTCAATTAAATTCTGGCCTGGTAAATCCCTGCCAACACTTCCCACTGAGAACTCAGGTTTAAAATGGGATGCATTTTGAGCACAGCAAATCACAGAATCATTCAGTGCGGGAGAAATCCATTCAGCCCACAACACCTGTGCTGGCATTTGATCTGATTCTCCCTGTTCCATTATTGTTTCACGGAACGGGCATGAAAGATACCATGAAGGATTCTAAAGTTGCTTCAGAAAGGTGTTATTCTGAAGATGGGGGGGGTGGAGGGTCATTTTAGAACAAAGTGCTTGCAAAATTTCTCTCTCCTCTTGCCCGCAGATAAAATGGGATTACCTGATGCACTTTCAGTCAAGATATGGCAATAGAGAAATGGGGACAATACTAACCGATCCCATGTTCATCATCATTAATGTAAAATCAGTGTGAATCATGGAGTAAGATGTCGCCAGAGTTCCCCTAAAATACTGCAGTATGCAGTTTAAACATCATTAACTGTTTATATAGGCTATATAAATGATCAATGTATCCCTCAGTTGCAAGCATATTGGAGTATCCATTATGCCAACTAACATGGTCTTATTTCTCCCTGCTTCCTTTCAATTTTTGGCATGTGCACGTAGTATGTGATTGGTCTACAAAGCTACTCAAAGGGCAACTCAACTCACATTACAGTGCATCAAAATATCAGAATCAGGTTTGTTATCACTGACGTATGGAATGAAATTTGTTGTACACCTGCTCATTAATGCACATATCTAATCAGCCAATCATATGGCAGCGACCCAATGCATAAAAGCATGCAGACGTGGTCAAAAGGTTCAGACCAAACATCAGAATGGGGAAGAAATGTGATCTAAGTGACTGCTGGGGAATGATTGCAGACTCCTGGCAGAGTGGTTCAATTATCTCAGAAACTGCCGGTCTCCTCCAATTTTCATGCACAACAGTCTCTAGAGGTCACAGAAAATGGTGCAAAAAACAACAAAAAAATCCAATGAGCTGCTGTTCTGTGAGTGAAAAAGAGATCAGAGAGGTCAGGGGAGAACGGCCAGACTGGTTCAAGCTGTATTTACTAAGGAAACTGGCATGAAGTCTATGGAATTGAGGGAATCAAGTAGTGAGATCATGGAAACCGTACAGATTGAAAAGGAGGAGGTGCTTGCTGTCTTGAGGAAAATTAAAGTGGATAAATCCCCGGGACCTGACAGGGTGTTCCCTCGGACCTTGAAGGAGACGAGTGTTGAAATTGCGGGGGCTCTGGCAGAAATATTTAAAATGTCGCTGTCTACGGGAGAGGTGCCAGAGGATTGGAGAGTGGCTCATATTGTTCCGTTGTTTAAAAAAGGATCGAAAAGTAATCCGGGAAATTATAGGCCGGTGAGTTTAACGTCGGTAGTAGGTAAGTTATTGGAGGGAGTACTAAGAGACAGAATCTACAAGCATTTGGATAGGCAGGGACTTGTTAGGGAGAGTCAACATGGCTTTGTGCATGGTAGGTCATGTTTGACCAATCTATTGGAGTTTTTCAAGGAGGTTACCAGGAAAGTGGATGAAGGGAAGGCAGTGGATATTGTATACATGGATTTCAGTAAGGCCTTTGACAAGGTCCCGCATGGGAGGTTAGTTAGGAAAATTCAGTCGCTAGGTATACATGGAGAGCTGGTAAATTGGATTAGACATTGGCTCAATGGAAGAAGCCAAAGAGTGGTGGTAGAGAATTGCTTCTCTGAGTGGAGGCCTGTGACTAGTGGTGTGCCACAGGGATCAGTGCTGGGTCCATTGTTATTTGTCATCTATATCAATGATCTGGATGATAATGTGGTAAATTGGATCAGCAAATTTGCTGATGATACAAAGATTGGAGGTGTAGTAGACAGTGAGGAAGGTTTTCAGAGCCTGCAGAGGGACTTGGACCAGCTGGAAAAATGGGCTGAAAAATGGCAGATGGAGTTTAATACAGACAAGTGTGAGGTATTGCACGTTGGAAGGACAAACCAAGGTAGAACATACAGGGCTAATGGTAAGGCACTGAGGAGTGCAGTAGAACAGAGGGATCTGGGAATACAGATACAAAAATCCCTAAAAGTGGCGTCACAAGTAGATAGGGTCATAAAGAGAGCTTTTGGTACATTGGCCTTTATTGATCAAAGTATTGAGTATAAGAGCTAGAATGTTATGATGAGATTGTATAAGGCATTGGTGAGGCCGCATCTGGAGTATTGTGTTCAGTTTTGGTCACCAAATTACAGGAAGGATATAAATAAGGTTGAAAGAGTGCAGAGAAGGTTTACAAGGATGTTGCCAGAACTTGAGAAACTCAGTTACAGAGAAAGGTTGAATAGGTTAGGACTTTATTCCCTGGAGCGTAGAAGAATGAGGGGAGATTTGATAGAGGTATATAAAATTATGATGGGTATAGATAGAGTGAATGCAAGCAGGCTTTTTCTACTGAGGCAAGGGGAGAAAAACACCAGAGGACATGGATTAAGGGTGAGGGGGGAAAAGTTTAAAGGGAACATTAGTGGGGGCTTCTTCACACAGAGAGTGGTGGGAGTATGGAATGAGCTGCCAAGTGAGGTGGTAAATGCGGGGTTTTTTTAACATTTAAGAAAAAATTGGACAGATACATGGATGGGAGGTGTATGGAGGGATATGATCCGTGTGCAGGTCAGTGGGACTAGGCAGAAAATGGTTCGGCACAGCCAAGAAGGGCCAAAAGGCCTGTTTCTGTGCTGTAGTTTCTATGGTTTCTATGGAAGGTGGCAGTCACTCAAATAACCAGGAGCTACAATGGTGGCGTGCAGAAAAGCATCACTGAATGCGCGACATGTCACACCTTGAAGTGAATGGGCCACAGAAGCAGAAGACCACGAACATACACTCAGAAGTCACTTAATTAGGTCCAGGAAGTACCTACTAAAGCAGCTACTGAGTGTATAAATACTTATGTTTCTTATTGAAATATTTATGTATAAAATCCAAAAATAGTGAGGTAGTATTCATAGGTTAGCTCATCATCAGTTCGGAAATGTGACGGCAAGAGAAAGAGGATGTTCTTAAAATGTTGAGTGGGGCCTACAGGATCCTGTACCTTCTACAAAATGAATCTCGTGGCCAAAACTTATTGGGTTTTATTCATTTTCCACTAATGTATTTGGCACACCCTCTAGTTATACAAACATCTATTAGTCGATGTATAATTGAAATTGCTAAAATACGCCACTTGTAGAATTTAACTTTCAAGGAGATATCTACAACAACAAATACATTCCCCTAACTGTGTGCATATAAATTCATAGAAAGCAATTCTTTGAGACCATGGCCACTACAGCCCCCCCCCCCCATCCTGACAGCATGAACATAGATTTTTTTAACTTCTGGTTATTTCTCCCTTCTCTATTTTCCATTCCTCATTCTGTTACCCCTTCCCTTCTTGTCACCTGCTCATCGCTTCCCTCTGGTGCCTCTCCTCCTTCTCTTTCTCCCATGGTCCACTCCCTTCTATCAGATTCCTTCTTCTTCAACCTTTTCCACTTATCACCCCCCAGCTTCTCACTTCAACTCCCTCCCCCAACCACCAACTTTCCCCCTCATTCAGTCTCACCTATCACCTGACAGCTTGTACTCTTTCCCCACTCCCCACCTGCTTATTCTGGCTTCTTCCTCTTTCGTTTCCAGCCCTGATGAAGGGTCTCGACCCAAAACAACTGTTTATTCCTCTCCATGGCTGCTGCCCGACCTGCTGAGTTCCTCCAGCACTCTGCGTGTGTTGCTCTGGATTTCCAGCATCTGCAGAATCCCTTGTGTTGATCATTAATCTGATTCTGGTTCTGATTCCAACTGGCTAACACAGGCTGACGAGAATCCTATGCCAAGATAAACTTGGTAAGATAACGAAATTTCAGAAATTAACATATTGTGGAGCTCTTCAGGAAAATCCTCAGTAAACTGCACAGAGAGGTAAAGAACTGAATGCTGTTCTAATTGAGTTCAATGGAGTGGGAAAACAGGAACCACATAGCCTGGCCTCCCTGTCATTGAGGACATCTTCAAAAGGCATCAAAAAAGTGGCATTCATCATTAAGGATGCCCACCATCCAGGAGATGCTCTCTTCTTCTATAATATTTATAATTTTACAATATAAAATATTATATTTTATATGTGTGATAATATAAAAGTATAAAATATGTTATGTTACATTTTATATCTCATAGTGAGAGATACAGCACAGTAACAGGCCCTTTGAGTCTAATGAGTGCGAGCTGCCCATTTACACCCATGTGACCAACTAATCTGTCCATACATCTCTGGAACGTGGGAGGAAACCCACAAAGATACAGGGAGGACATACAAACTCCTTACAGACAGCAGCAGAAATTCAAGTCAAGTCAAGTCACTTTTTATTGTCATTTCGACCATAACTGCTGGTACAGTACACAGTAAAAACGAAACAACATTTTTCAGGACCATGGTGCTACATGAACAATACAAAAACTACACTGAACTACATAAAAAACAACGCAAAACTACTCTAGACTACAGACCTACCCAGGACTGCATAAAGTGCACAAAACAGTGCAGGCATTACAATAAATAATAAACAAGACAATAGGCACAGTAGAGGGCAGTAGGTTGGTGTCAGTCCAAGCTCTGGGTATTGAGGAGTCTGATGGCTTGGGGGAAGAAACTGTTACATAGTCTGGTCGTGAGACCCTGAATACTTCAATGAATGAATTGAACTCATGCCGCTGGTTACTGTAATAGTGCTGTGCTAACCATTACGCTACCACACTCCCATGCATTATTACTATCTTCTGAGAGGAGGTACAGGAACCCAAACACACACACACTCAACGTCAGATTTCTAGCGGACGATGAACCAACCCATGAACACTACCTCACTATTATTGCTCTCTTTTTGCACCACTTATTTAATTTTTTAATCTATATTTCTTATTGTAATTTTTGTTTTTTTTTATGTATTGCTCTATACTGCTGCTGTAAAACAACAAATTTCAAAACATGTGCAGTGATAGTGCAACCTGATTCTGATTCTGAGTCATAAATTCCAACATTAGTTACATCAAAATGGTCTGCCTCCGTCTCAAGAAATATTCCTTTAATTCAGTTATTGCCTTATGCATGAATATTTTGCATCATCATCATATGTCACGTCATATGATGTGGGCGATCATGGTCATTGCACAAGATTGTTCTCGGCAAATTTTTCTACAGAAGTGGTTTGCCATTGCCTTCTTCTGGGCAGTGTCTTTACAAGCCTGGTGACCCCAGCCATTATCAATACCCTTCAGAGATTGTCTGCCTGGCCCCAGTGGTCGCATAATCAGGACTGTGATATGCACCAGCTGCTCATACGACCATCCACCACCTGCTCCCACGACTCCTCGTGACCCTGATCAGGGGCTAAGCAGGTGCTATACCTTCTCCAAGGGTGACCTGCAGGCTACCGGAGGGAAAGAGTGCCTTACACCTCCTTTGGGAGAGACACATCTCTACCCCACCACCCACTTTCACATCAAATGTGCAAATTAATTTATTAATTCCAAAATGTATTCAGTGTAAAGGGCAGTACAGAAGTTAAACAGACAAAATGCTTGGTAGAACTGGAGCATGAGCTAGAAAATAGGGAAGTAAGATCCCAGCTCACACCCACCCCTCTGCCAAAGGATGTCTGAGAAGGTAAGTTCAGACTTCTAAATTTTATTCAAAAGCAACGTCACACCATAAAACCAGGACAAAGGAGCAGAGTTAGACTATTCATCTCATTGAATCTGTTCCTCCATTCCATCACATCTGATTTATTATTGCTCTCAACCCTTTTCTCCTCCCTTCTCCCCATAACATTTGATGCCCTTACTAATCAAGAACCTATCAACCCCCGCTTTAAGTATACCCAATGACTTGGTCTCCACAACATCTGTGACAATGAATTCTTCAGATTCACCACACTCTAACTAAAGAAATTCCTCCTCATGTCTGTCCTGAAGAGACCTCTTTGTATTCTGAGGCTGTGCCCTCTAGTCTGAGGCTGTGCAGACAGAAAACCGAAGGTGCAGAATGAAGGAAGAGCTGCTGAATTTCAATTCTCCTGTGATTAGTGATCTAGATAAGATAAAGCCTTGGAACACTTACACTCAGTGACCACTTGATTAGGTACACCTGTACACCTGCTTATTAATGCAAATATCTAACCAGCCAATCATGTGGCAGCAACTCAATGCATCAAATTATGCAGATGGAGTCAAGTGGTTCATTTGTTGTTCAGATCAAACATCAGAATGGGGAAGAAGGGAAATGTAAGTGACTTTGACCGTGGAGTGATTGTTGGTTCAGACAGAGTAGTTTGTGTATCTCTGAAATTGCTAATTTCCTGGAACTTTCGCACCCAGCAGTCTCTCGAGCAGGGGTTCCCAACCTTTACTATGCCATGGACGCCTACCAGGAACCGAGGGCTCCATGAAGTCTAGGTTGGGGAACCCCTACTCGAGAGTTTAGAGAGAACGGTGAGAAAACAACAAACATCCAGTGAGCAGCAGTTCTGTGGGCAAAAACAAGTTGTTAATAAGAGCGGTCAGAAGGGAATAGCCAGACTGGTTCAAGCTGACAGAAAGGTGACAGTAACTCAAATAACCACACATTTCAATAGAATCTCTACAGAGCATCTCTGAACATACAGCACATTGAACCTTGAAGTAGATAGGCTACAGCAGTGGAAAATCCAAGATTACTTAATGTCATTTCCAGTGCACAAGTGTAAAGGAGAATGAAATAATTGTTACTCCAGATCCTATGCAGCACAAAATAAACACTAGATAAAGAACAATAATAATACAAAAAACAAATAAGATAGCTATTCTTATTGATTGACTATATGTCCATAAGGTGAAGCTAGGCACAGGAGCATCTGTGCATAAGGTGACTGGCAAGAAACCTTGCCAATGATAAAGTACTGGGGTGTGGTGGAGTGGGTTAGTGGGTGAACCTGTTAATCAGCCGTTTTGCTTGGAGAAGGCTAACTGTTTTTGAGTCTGGTGGTCTTGGCGTGGATGCCTTCTCCTTGTTGGGAGTGGGATCTTTCATGATGTTACTGGCCCTTTCCAGCACCTTGCTGTATACATGTCCCTGATGGTGGGTAGGCTGGCGGCGGACCACACAGAGTTCCAATTCCGTACCTAATAAAGTGGCCGCAGAGTGCACATCCATGGGACACTTACAGCGGCAGAAACTGGCGCTCAAAGCGCCGTGTAGATTGGTCCTGGACGCTCAGGTGGACCGTGAGTGTGGGCAAGTTCCTTGCTTTAAGCGGTGCCTTGTTGCCACTGACGCCAGGCGGCAGAACATAGGAGCTTCAGAGAGAGAGAGAGAAAGAGAGAGAGAGCGAGAGAGAGAGAGAGAGAGAGAGAGGCTCACAGCTGGATAGCCGTGCGCCGATATTTTACAGTCTCCCTCTTTCAGAGTGGGTCGGGACAGAAAGAGCAAATGATTTACTATCTAAACACAGCGGATTTAAAACCCTCCCCAGTGCGGGCGGTGCAGGAAACCGCGAATCTCAACTGACAAGCTGTCTTTGCTCTTTTAGCGAAAGAAATTTTTAAAACTGGGGATTTAGAAGAGTTCTGAGCTTCTCTTTTTCTTCCCCCATCAAATTGAACGGACGTTTGTTTTTTTTTGCATCGAATCTTATAAGGAATGATACCAAGGAAAGACCCCAGCAAAACCCAGCGGATTATAATTTTTATACACGATTGGACAAGTGATTTTTGAATCGATTTGAATTTGCGAGAAGGGAGCGGTTCACACGCAATGTTGCTGATGGGGATTTATTTAGCCTTGACACTTATTGGTAAGTACTCAGTATTTTTAATAGGTTGATGTAGAGGCACGAGCCGTATCACGCTATTTATAACTGGTAGACATATAGAGACCTCGACAGTCTGTTAAAAATTTGAAATCCAATAGTTGTAATTCGTTTCAAAATTTGCAAAAGTGGCTTTTTATTATAGATCTCTTTTTACGGGGTTACTGTGAACCGCGAGCTTCTCTTGCACGGACAAGACAGTTACATTGCATTCTAAGGATTAGATTCGGGGTTCATTGTCCTAACAGTGGGGATTTATTTCGCGGGGAAGCGGGTTTCCAACTTTTCAACCCAGTGAAGATTAGTTTTTTTTTCTTTCAGTTATTTTCGATGCAATGAAACCCCAGGGTAGAAATATATATTCGGGAAATTATTTGATCAGATCTATGCCATGTCTTAAGGAAGAATGAAAGGCTACTTTAACCAGTTTGGATAAACCAGGGAGTTAAGATTCAGAAAGAGAGAAGGGGAAGAGAGAAGAAAATAAACGGATAGTGAGGGAGAGATATCTTCACCGGAGCAGAATGGGTTCCATAACATTCACTCCAATTTTAGCAGAGACACGGTGGGAGTGGGATCCAGAACTGGGGAATCAGTCGGTGCCGCGAAGTCCTGCCCTGTCTATCCTAGTCTAACACATTTTTATATTTGGAGATAATGCGCTGATGTGTGTGTGTGTGTGTGTGTGTGTGTATATATCTGTCTGTGCGAGTGTCTGTGTGCGTGCCTGTGTGAATCTCTGCGCGCGCGCGCGCGCGCGTGATTGTGCTTAAGTGTAAGTTTATGAATCTGCTAATAAGTGAGTCCTGAAGTACTTTTGTGCGTTGATGTGTGTATGAACGTGTGTGTGGGTGGGTGTGTGTGAATGTGTGAGTTTGTGTTTGACTGTAAGTGCGAGCGTGTATTTTGTTGCGCGTGTGTGCAAATGTGTGAATATGTCCGCAAACTTGTGAGTGCGAATGTGCATTTCCCGGAGTATATTGATATAGATATACAGTGTATATATTGAAGGGGATTGCTCGACTTGTCTGCGTTTTATTTAAGATCATTTCGCTATCCCATTCCTCGAATCGCGCTAATTTATTGAACATGTCCTAAGCCCGTTTAAAAATGGAATGTATAGCTGTACAGACAGGTTAGAGGTTACTGCGTCTTTTAAAGATCGGCATTGCTGTCGGTGGCTCGGTGGCGGAGCGGAGCTGTCAAGCGTTTAATCCCGTCCTACCAAGCGCGGGAATTCGCGAGCGAGAGGCGAAGCGAAGGACGCGGAGTTGGACTGTGTGCTGGAAGGGATAATCTGAAGGATCTGGGGGTTAACCCTTTCTCCCAGTCTCGCCGGAACCAAATGGACAATGCCTTTATGTCTCGAACGTTCGCAGATCTGAGAACTCCGGCAGCTTTCGTTCGCTCTTTCTGTACCAAGAACAGCGAGAAGCTAGAATCTAGCTGCTGTTCAATCAGGACAGAGTAAACAAGACTCCATAAAGTTCCACACATTAACTCCCTCCTTGGGACCCCTGACTTAAAGGAAGGAGGTCTATCTGTATTAATCAATGTCTCATTTCTCCTGTCTTTGTAGCGTCGAAAACCGATTTAAAATATCCAGCTTTCACAGAAACTCGATGGTGTTTAAAATACAGTTTTAATGCTCATCGTGTGAGACAGTTACAGAGGGCCATTCAGTCCATTATGTACCTGCTGTCCCCTTGAAAAAAGATAATTGGCTAGTCCCAGTAAACCGCTCCCAGTCGTTTCAAATGCATTTCCTCCCGTCCCCTTTGAACATTATTATTAGACCTGCTGTCACTGCTCGTTCAGACAGACAGAGCATGACAGATCTGAACAGATGGCCGTGCTTAAAAAAGGGTCCCTTCACCTTTCATCTGATCGTTTTGGAAACCTTATCCAGATTTAAAAAGTTTTAAAAGGTTGATATGGGGAAATATTTTATTTCAAACTTTTCCCCCAAAAAATGTTTGACTTAAATGATGCCCGATCCAAAGGTTAGGCAGATAGTTTCACAACATTTAAGAAAGCATCTAGTAGACAACTTGAATCACCCAGGCCAAGGAGCAACAACCTTCTCAAAGACGTCGTTAAACGGGAAAGAGTGCCGAGAAGATTTGCCATGATGCTGCCCAGGACTGGAGGGACTGAGTTTTCAGGAGGTTGAAAGGGTAGGAGTTCAGGCCCTGGACATTGACGGATGACATTACAGAGACGCATAAAAGGCATGATACTCCGAGGTAGGGTGTACGCACAAGCACCTTCCCCGCCCCCCCCCCCCCCCGGAAGTGTACCTAAAAGACCTAAAAGCTAGAGGGCATAGGTGAGAGGTAAGAAAAATTAAGGTGACCCGAGAGGCAATTTCTTCAATCAGTGTGTAGGTGGAACGAGCTGCCAGAGAGGGCGGTTGAAGCAGGTACAGAACCAACATTTAAAAGACATTTGGATAAGTACATGTATAGGAGGGGTTTAGAGGTACAGGGCGGCACGATAACACATCAGTTAACACAATCGCTTCACAGCGGCGGCGACTACCGGTCGGGTACGATTCCCTGACCGCCTGGGTTTCCTCCGGGTGCTCGGGTTTCCTCCCCCATTCCAAATACGTAGGGGTGTGAATTAGCGAGCGGTGTGCTGTCGCTGGAATTATGGCGACTCTTGTGGGCTGCCCCCAGCACAAAAATGCCACATTTCACGGCAGGTTTTGATGTTTAGGTGTGCACGTGACGAATAAAGCAAATCTTAAATGCGGGCAGATTGTGCTGGGTGGTCGTCCTCACAGTGCCTGCTACCCGGCGAGCCTCCACATCCAACATATTGTGTCCAGTGCTCCCGACGCAGCCTCCTCCGTACTTGTGAGACCTGTCGAAAATTGGGGGACTGCTTCTTCCAGCTCCTCTGCTTCATCCACCAGAAGTAGAAATTCCCGGTGGCCAAATATTTTCATTCCCATTCCAATATGTCGGTCTCTGGGCTCCTCTTGTTCCACAGTGAGGCCGCCTTCAGGGTGGCGGAGCAACGCCTTATATTGCATATGGGTAGCTTCCAACCTGATGGCATGAATATCGATTTCCCCTTCTGGGAATAAAAAAAACGCTTCTCCTCCCATCTTTTTCAATTCCCCTTTCTGGTCTCTTACCTCTTCTCACCTGCCTATCACCTCCTCCTGGATCCCTTCCTCCTTCCCTTTCTCCAATGGTCCACTCTCCAGTCCTATCAGATTCCTTCACCTGCAGCCCTTTACCTTTCCTACCCACATGGCTTCACCTATCACCTTCTCCCTGCCAAACAGCCAAATCACGATATTTACTCAGGTCACTACTGGCCAAACTAATATTTATTGTCCCTTTATTCCATGCCCATTTCCCTCTTTAGATCCTCCAAAGTGCCTCCAGCATTTTATTCCAGTATCTGCAGTCTCTTGTGTCTCCATTTACTGTCCATCCCTAACTTCCCAGTCCGGCATTTTGATGTCAGTCACGAGTCACTCTTTGTCCCTCTGGGTCTGGCTTCACATTCAGACCAGACAAGAAAGTAGTGATGTCCAGTTTCTCAATGTGAAAGTGAAGCAGATGGGCTTTTACAACACCAGCAGATCCACATTCAGTTTAACTGATATTTGTTTTTTTATGGCAGATTTAATTAATTACAAGTGATTATGTATCCCAGCTGCCACAATGAAACTTGAATCGGAGGCTCCTGATCGATATTCTAGCCTTCTGGATGTTAGTCTAGTAGTTTAAACCACTGTGCCACCATTCGGCCAGATGTGCTGATAAGTCACCAGAACTGCTTGCCACCGTGTGTTCAATAGAGTGTATATATCAGTGGGGGATATTCTGGACAATAAAAACAATGCCCTGTAATTCATGTCTAACAAAGATCATTATTGTTCTAGTCCTGTGAAGGAACACAATGTAGGGTGATGGATCTATCAGTCAAGAGGCAAAGAGAGAGCAGAGAAACTGGTTCTGGACTGTCTTTTTTTTCTGTGCTATAAACATGAATGGTTCTGTAAAGCCAGCTAGATAGCTGATGTGTACAAAACACAGAAAAGAAGTCAAGTCTGCATTTTAATGGCAATTTTCTGTTAGCAGTGAAGTATCAGAATCTGATTTTGATTTCTTATCACTGACACGTTATGAAAATTATTGTTTTGCGGCAGCAGTACAGTGCAATACAAAAAATATACTGTAAATTACATTCAGAAATGCACTCACTTTATTAGGTACACCTGTACACCTGCTCATTAATGCAAATATCTCATCAGCCAATCATGTGGCAGCAACTTAATGCATAAAAGCATGCAGACATGGTCAAGAGGTTCAGTTGTTGTTCAGACCAACTATCAGAATGGGGAAGAAATGTGATCTAGATGACTGTGACTGTGGACTGACTGTTCGTGCCAGACAGAATGGTTTCAGTATCTCTGAAACTGTTGGTCTGCTGGGATTTTCATGTACAACAGTCTTTAGAGTTTACAGAGAATGGTGTGAAAAACAAAAAAAAATATATCGACTGAGTGACAGTCCTGTGTGCAGAAAAAAAGCCTTGTTAATGAGAGATGTCAGAGGCGAATGAACAGATTAGTGTAAGCTGACAAGAAGGTAACTGTAACTCAAATAACCACACTTTACAACAGTGGTGTACAGAAGAACACCACTCTGAAAGCACAACACGTCAAACCTTGAAATGGATAGGCTACAGCATCAGAAGACCACACCAAGTACTACTCCTATACCTAGTAAAGGGACCTCTGAGTATATGTTAAAAAATAAACAAGAGAAAATCTGCAGATGCTGGAAATCCGAGCAACACACACAAAATGCTGGAGGATCTCAGCAGGCCAGGCAACGCCTATGGAAAAAAGTACAGTTGACGTTTCAGGCCGAAACCATCAGACATAGGTAGTGCAAAAAGAGAGCAAAAATAGTGAGCTAGTGAAGTGTGTTAGTGCCTTCAGGATTCAGCGAAGCTACATCAGACTCTCCTCTCTCAGCAGGGAGTTATATTACCAATCTGAATATTGCAATTCTCTCCAATCCTGTGGAATTATCATTGCCTTTCCATTCCACAAGCATAAACACAAAACTACTCACAGAACTTCTCTCTGCGCTTTTATTTTATAAACATTCAAGCTTCAGATCAGCTCTCTCATATAAAGTAAGAATAAACAGAGATTTTGACCAAGCCGGTAAATGTCTTACTGAGAAAAGTTCCTGGTTTGGGATTTTCAGTGGTATTCAAAAAGCTCTTTACATTGTAAATATATGCTGTTTTTTATGTATTTATGTATATTTTATTCCATATCTAAACTTTGACTTTATTTGTTATATAATTCTTTATTCTTTATAATTGTTGAATGTTGTTGTTTGTTGTTGCATGTTGCACCCTGGTCCACACATCATGGAAAATTCCTAATACCTGTAAATATATATGGCAAATAAAGTTGATCCTTGATCATTGAAATAGGTATTTGGCATATTGTGTCAGTATTGGGTCTGCAGTCAAACCAACACTAATCTCATAGCCTTATACTAACCCAATGTCCTCTCTTTGACTCACTTTGTTACACTATATGCCGCTGACATGAATATCCATTTCTCCTAGTGAACATAATTCCCCCAACCCCCTTCCTTTATTCCCTATTCTGGCTTTTTACCTCTTCTCACCTGACTATCACTTCCCCCAGGTCCCCTCCTCCTTCCTTTTCTCCTATTGTCCACTCTCCTCTCCTAATGGATTCTTTCTTCTCCTGCCCTTGACCTTTCCCACCCTCCTGGCTTCACCTATCACCCTCCAGCTAGCATCCTCCCCCCCCCCCCACCTAACCTTTTTATTCAGGCATCTCCTTTCCTTCTCAGTCCTGAGGAATGTCGACTGTATACTCATTTCTATAGATGCTGCCTGACCTGCTGAGTTCCTCCAGCATTTTGTGTGTGTTGCTTTGGATTTCCAGCAACTGCAGATTTTTGCATGTTTGCTCTATACTGCATTCTCTCATTTTTTTTTTGTTTCTACCATCTCAATCTATTTATGCGTCAAATGATCTTTCCAGATTCCATGCAAACAAAAACATTTCATTTTATCTCAGTACTTAACGATAATACATCAATTACCAATTATTCCCTCTTACAAACAACTTCCAACCACTCTCTGGATCAAGAAATAGCTACGATCTTTCTCCTTGGAGAAAATTCTAACTGCTTGAGCCCCTCTGTCATAGAATTCACCTGTCACCTACCAGTTTGTACTCCTTCCCCTCCCTCCACCCTCTTAATCTTCCTTCTTCTCCCCTTCCTTTCAAATCCCGATGAAGGGTCTCGGCCCAAAATGTCTACTCTTTGTTCCTTTCTATAGCTGCTGCCTGACCTTCAGAGTTCCTACAGCATTTTGCGTGTGTTACTCTGGTTTGATAGCATAACTGGTTAAGTTACAAGGCAGAGATTTCAGAGATAGAACTTGTAAGAGCCAGCAAATTCAAAATCAAATAATCACATAAATCTTGACAATGAAAGTAGATTATTGTCTTTACTAAAACTTATTGTTCTTTAGTGTGCTTCAGGAAAGAAATCTGCCATCCTTACTGGGTCACATCTGACTCCAAACTCAAAGCAAAGTGGTTGACACTGAAATGTCGGGGCACTGCGGTAGCATCGCATTTAGTGGTTAGCTGTTATAGCTCAGTGTGTCGGTGTTTGGAGTTCAAAGGTTTGTACGTTCTTCCTGTGAGCATGAGGATTTCCTCCGGGTGCTCTAGTTCCTCCCATGGACCTAGGCTGAACCAGTTAGTAGGTTAATTGGTCATTGTAAATTGTCCTGTGATTATATAGGCATCCGTTGTCTCCTGAGACCATGGATTTGCGCCTTGGAAGGTTTCCAGGGCGCAGACCTGGGCAAGGTTGTGTGGAAGACTGGCAGTTGCCCATGCTGCAAGTCTCCCCTCTCCACGCCACCGATGTTGTCCAAGGGAAGGGCATTAGGACCCACGCAGCTTGGCACCGGTGTCGTCGCAGAACAGTGTGTGGTTAAGGGCCTTGCTCAAGGACACAAGCACGCTGTCTCAACCAAGGCTCGAACTCGCGACCTTCAGATCACTAGACGAACGCCTTAACCACTTGGTTACATGCCAACGCGTCCTGTGATTAGGCTAGGGTTAAATAGGTGGGTTGCTGGGTGGTGTGGCTCATTGTGCTGTTCCTCATTGTATCATTAAATTTTTAAAAATGGACCAGAAAATCGCTCAGATTGAGATCTGCAGAGGCACATCTATAGAGGGAAATAGGTGACGTTTTGGTGGAGAAACTTCATCTGAACTAAACTTTATCTGATATGGTCAGGAGACAACTGTGGAGCAGGATATGAAGTTAATGCTCTGTCAGAAATGTCACACTCGGAATTTTAATGGTAAGCAGGTAAGGGATCTTGAACCTCTGGGAAAGTTGAATGAATCTGATCTTGTGTGCAAGACAACATCACTGCACTGTTGAGAAGTGGAAGACTTCAATGGAGGGAGTGAGCATGTGGTAGAACCTCTAATTAAATTAATGAGGAGAATTCTCACTAAGCCCTGCCCACATATGCCATCACCTGTGTTGTACCTAGGCCATCCTAGAGTGAAGATTTGGCATGGACTTCCATTTGGTGACCCACATGTTGCCTCAGTGGAGGCCAAGCTCCACAACTTTCCCAGCTCTGTCCACTGAATTTAACCCAAGCACTGCAGGCTATTAACAATGGGAGAAATCAGCCTCTAGGAGAAAGATTCAGCAAAGCTTTCACACTGTCGAGTTTAAATATTCTTATTTTGTTTTTAAGTGTGTGCATGGCTTACTTTAGTCTTCTAATATTCATCTTTTTAACAGTCAAAGAGCAATGTCACATGGAAACAAGTCTGCATGAAGCATCCATTTATTCTAATTCTATGATGATATCCTTTTTTAAAACCAAAAGACCAGAGCTAGGCCAATTGGCCCCTTCTGTCTGCTCTGCCATTTCAATCATGGCTGATTTATTCTTCCTCCCAACCCCATTCTCCTGCCTTTTCCCAATAACTTTTAATGTCCTTATTGATGAAGAACCTTCCAACCTCTGCTTTAAATATACCCAATGACATGGCCTCCACAGTCATCTGTGGCTATCATTTCCACAGAATAGCACCCTCTAGCTGAAGAAATTCCTCCTCATCTCTGTTCTAAAGGGACTTCCTCGTATGCTGAGGCTGTGCCTTCTAGTCTTCTATAGAAAGCCTCTCTTCACATCCACACTATCTAGGCCTTTCCATATTGCATAGGTTTCAGTGAGATTTCCCCCCCCCCCCACCCCATTCTTCTAAACTCCAGTGCATACAGGGGCCCAGGGCCATCGATAGCTCCTTATACTTTAACACTTTCATTCCTGGGATCATTCTTGTGAACCTCCTCTGGACCTTCTGCAGTAGCAGCACGTCCTGTCTCAGGTAAGGGGCCCAAAACTGCTCACAGTACTCCCCATGACTTCCTGACTTGGAAATATCACTTTATCTTCACCTCAGATGGGTTAGAATCATGGCACTCCCTCCCTTCCTATCAGTATTGTGGGTCTATCTGTACATCAACGGTTGCAGCAGTTGAGAAAGGTGCATTTTCTTTCAGGGTTGGCACTGTAATGTAGAGGTCAGTATAACGCTACTACAGCTCCAGCGACCCGAGTTCAATTCTGCTGCTGTTTGTAAGGAGATTTTATGTTCTGTCTGTGACTGCCTGGGCTTCCCCCCACACACTAGTCGTACAGTAGATTACTTGGCCAAATGGGTGCAATTTGGCAGCACAGGTTTATTGGGTGGGGAGGGTGTGGAACTATTAATTAATAAATTTCTAAATAAATAATGTAACTCCCACTACCTTCTAAAATGGCAAATAGGGATGTGCAGTTACATGCTGGCTTAGCCAATGTACCCTCTCCCAACCCTTCAATGAATAAATAAATAAGTTCTCATCAATTCACCGTAGGTACTAACATTCACCTACAAACAATGTCATGTTTGTTCATTTATTCATTCATTATGTGCCGTGATGTATGACGTGGGTGATCATGGTCTTATCCATGACCTTGATTGTTCTTGGCAAATTTTTCTGCAGAAGTGGTTTGCCGTTGCCTTCTTCTGGGCAGTGTCTTCACAGGACAGGTGGCCCCAACCATTATCAATACTCTTCAGAGATTGTCTGCCTGGCATCAGTGGTCGCATAACCAGGACTTGTGATATGCACCAGCTGCTCAAATGACCATCCACCACCTGCTCCCATGGCTTCACGTGACCCAAAGCAAGTGCTCTATCTTGCAGGTGATCTGGAGGCGAGCGGAGGAAAGGGGCGCCTTACACCTCCTGTGGTAGAGACGTATCTCCACCCTGCCATCCAAATGTTATGTTACAATGGCTAATTAACCTATTGACCCATGCATATTTGGGATTTTGGCAGCGATGGGAGCACGCAGGGGATAACGTGCAAACTCCACACGGACAGTGCCTAAGGATCGGATTGAATAGAGGCTACTGGAGCTATGAATCCACAACTCCTCTCACTGTGCCACCCTAATCTTAATCAATACTCTTCTAATATTTTAGTCATTCCTGGGTGATTTTGAATACATGTTGACAACTGGTAACCCCAAGGACAGCGCCCCCCTCTGGTTGTCTCAGCGCGCGCGCGCGCACACACACACACACACACACACACACACACAGACACATACACACACACACACACACACACACACACACACACAGAGTAACCATAAGGTGCAACACACAATCTGCTGGAGCAACTCAGTGGGTCAAGCAGCACCTGTGGGAAGAAACAAATTGTTGCTATTTCAGGTCAGAACTACATAAGCTCCAGCCTCCTGCATCTGTAGATTCTTGTGTCAGCCTTAAGGTGTCCTGACCTGTTCCAGTGAGCTGGGAACAGTAAGTACAGTAGGTTCCAGTTAATTAGTCCATTGGTTAATCATTTTCAGTGGATAAACTTGACTTCTTCTGTGCCTTATCATGACCTCCACCCTCCACAAAGAGTGGCAAAGCCGTCTTCTTGGCCGTTGGGTCTCACTGTAGATCTCATCCACCAAGTTTGCTGGAGCTGGTATGAGGCCCACTAGCTACCCTCACGCAGTTTGGCCCACCTGTCGAATCGGTGTACGGGAGGGGTGGTTGGAAGTGGTGGTGGCCACTGTCGCATTCAAACAGTCCTTGGAGCCACAGAAGAGAGCTGAGGGGTCTGGTAAGGACCAAAGGTAAGTGAACTGCCCCAGAACGGACACAATAAACCCCTTCACCAGAGGTGCTAGGCAGCACCCACCAGATGAATTCCTCTGTTAATACTGATTAGGAACTAATACACAGCTTTATAGTACTGTAGTAGTATTGGTAGTGTTCTAATTTGTTCCATATTTCAAATAAATATATAATTCGTTATGTAGTTAAATGAGTCTTTTTTTATACCTTTTTAGCTATTTCCCTGAAACTGGCTCATTGGTGCATTTGCTTAATCGGGACCAAGAGCACTGGTCCCAATGTGTCCCAATTAACCAGAATCCACTGCAAAAGAGAACTGAGAACATGGGTTATAGAGTCCTTGAAAGTGAGTCCATAGGTTGTGGAATCAGTTCAGTGTTGAGGTGAGGAGCTTAATGATTGAAGGGTAATAACTGTTCCTGAACCTGGTGGTGTGGGATCTCAGACTCCTGTGCCTCCGTCCAAATGGCAGCAGCAGGATGAGAAGTTTGTACTGTACATAGGACAAGCAGGAAGGTCTGCCATGTTATAGCGAGGCACATTGCTAATTTTAATCCTCTGTCTCTCATCACAACCAAAGGCATTGACCATTAAAAGTAAATCAAAGGAAGAAACAGTGTATAAAGGTGCCATTCAGCCCATTATGCTGTGCAATCCCTTTGAAAGAGTTCTCCAACCAGTCATGTATCCTCCGCATCATCTTCCCTACAGTATAATTATTTTTGTGTATTTATCCAATTCCCTTTCTAAAGTTACCATTGAACCTGCTTTCACCAAATATGCAGGCAGGATGCTCCAAATCTGGATAATTTATTGTATTGAGTAATAATTCTCCCTCATCCAGCTTCAGATAAACATGCTTTGTCTGCCACACTCCCAGCGAGGCTACAAAAGCAGCAGGCAAATACAGTTCTTTCCAGATCAGAGCCATTCACCGTGTAAACAATTATTGCTTCATCCCCTCCCGCTTGGTTCCTACGACAATTGCTTTTAATCTGTAGTTGTTGACCCTCCTGTCAGCTTCTCCCATTAAAACCCTTCACGGCTTTGAAATGGTGGAATTATATCCCGCGTTGTACATTGCAGTGTCAGCTTTAACAGTGTATTTCACCGCTGCTCCCCTCGAGCCCTGTGATAGATGAGCTGTGTTTGGGGCGTTTGATTTATGGAGAGGTGATCTCCAGAGTCACTGTGATTCATGGTTCAAAAGTCTGATTAGCAACAAAGGTAAAAAAAAATGATGATTTGCTTTGAAAACTGCTGTTAAATTAAGCTTAGCTATGTAAGAGCTGGAGGAACTGCTGGATGAACAGAGAGGGGTTATTTTCCTTTGGTCAGAGAATCTAGATCTGGAAGGAAAGCCAGGATAAGATATAGTTATTTAGAAGTGAGATTACTGAAAATCTTTACCTTGACGCGTGATAGGTGCTGAGTCACTGAAATATTTCAAACCAAAGTTGCGAAGATTATAGAAAAGATTTAGAGGGATATAAGAAGGCAGCAACCATTGTCAAACACCTCCACCATCCAGACCACTTCATGCTAAACCATTGGGCAGGAGGTACAGGAGCATTAGATCCCGCACCACTGAGTTCAGGAACAAAAGGCAGAGAAGGATATGGGCCAAACACAGGCAAACCGAGACACAAGATGCCGCATACTGAGAGTGGAGGGGAGAGGTAGCCAGTATAGGATAAGGAGGAGATGGGGAGTGGTGACACAAGTGTCTGAGTTGATGGGTAGGCCAAGGAGGGGTGAAAGTTGACGGCATGTTGCACCAGATGGTGGGGGGAAGGGATGGATTTGGCAGACGGCGGCAGATAGGTGAAAGATGGAGACAGAGGGAGAAACATAAAAAATTAAATGAAACGAGGTGGGGGTTAGGGAGTCCTATCCACCCACAAGTGTTCGACCCACTGACTTTGTTCCATAGTTCGTTTGTCACAGGAAAATGGGACAAGCTCATTTGGGTAACTTGTCCATTTGGGCTGAAGGGCCTGTTTCTCTGCTGTGTGCGTCTGTGACTCTATGGCTGAGCCTGACAGCTGTTTGGAATCTTAAAGGACCATATGGATTTCAGGTGAAAAAACGCTGAAGTGGACGCACAGCCATAACTTACTGAGCACGTGGCTAGGGGCATGGATCTGCCCCCATTTCTAGCATCCATTTCCACAAGAAAATGAATCACAAAGTTCAAAATAAACTCATTATCAAAGTACATATATGTCACTCTGTACAACCCTGAGATTCATTTTCTTGCAGGCAAATCCACAGAGGAAGAACCAAAACAGAATTAATGAAGGACCGCTCCAACTTGAGCATTCAACCATGTGTAAAACACAACCATCTATGCAAATACAAAAAGAAAAAAAAAAACAGTAAATAACTAAATAAGAAATAAGTATCGAGAACATGAGATCTCAAGTCCTTGAAAGTGAGTCCATAGGTTGTGGGAACATTTCAATGATGGGACAGGTGAAATTGAGTGTAGTTATCCCCTTTCGTTCAGGAGCCTGATGATTGAGGGGTAATAACTGTCCCTGAACCTGGTGGTGTGAGTGCTGAGGCCCCTGTACCTTCTTCCTGATGGCAGCAGTGAGAAAAGAGCATGTCCAGGTGGTGCGTGTCCCTGATGACGGATGCTGCTTTCCTATGACAGCGCTTTGTGTAGATGTACTCAATGGTGGGGAGGGCTTTACCTGTGGTAGACTGAGCCGTATCCACTACTTTTTGCAGAATTATCCATTCAAGGGCTTTGGTGTTTCCACTATCAGGCTGTGATGCATCCAGTCAGTATACTCTCCACTACACATCTAGTCAAAATTTTAGACTTCACAACTCTTAACGAAGTGGAGGCACTGCCATGCTTTCTTCATAATGGCCTTTACATGCCGGACCCAGGACAGGTCCTTTGAAATAACTACACTGAGGAATTCAAAACTGCTGACCCTCTCCATCTCTGATCCTCCACTGAGGGCAGGCCAGGGTTGTGTATGGTGAAACATACTGTATGTACTTTGATAATAAATTTACTTTGAACTTTGGACACCATGTCCATTGAGAACCTCAAAGAATGTGGTTTGAAGCTAATGGAAACATTTCACAGGGAAAGGCAAGAATTTGTTATGAGCCTGTTGGGTTTAGGATTGACTAGTAATGGGAATGTGCAACCAAACAAGTTGGGAAACAGACCCAGATCAGCAGGATATTATCTGCACGGCAGGACTGCTTAAGCACTTGTTCACCTGTTCACTCCCTGATCTCACAAGCTTGCCAGCTTTACCACAACGTGCTCTGTGATTCAGAAGGTCTAGAGCCACAGGCAGGTCCAAACCTCTGTTCCAGCAAAGTTTATTTTGCCCTAATGCATCAGGGCTCGTTTCAGAATCGGAAACACAATCAGGTTTAGTATCATTGACGTATTGTCATGAAATTTGTTGTTTTGCATCAGCGCTGCAGTACGATACATACAAAATGTTATAAATTACAATAAGAAATATATATTTTTTAAATTAAATAAGTAGCGCAGAAAGAAGGCAGAAGCAGTGAGGTAGTGTTCATGTCTTGGTACATTGTCCATTCAGAACTTTGACTATGTATCTTCAGTCTCCTGTACCTCCTCCCTGATGGTAGCAATGAGAAGAGGGCATGTCCTGGTTGATGGGTGGCCTTTGTGAGGCATCGCCATTTGAAGATGTCCTTGATGCCAGGGAGGCTGGTGCCCATGATGGAGCTGGCTGAGTTTGCAAGCTTCCGCAGCTCTTTTCTGATCCTGTGCAGTGGCCCCTCCATCTCATTTAGTGCTATGTTCTAGTTTCTCCTTAATGATACGTTTCAGTTCCAGATTTTAGCTGTGTACAAGTGATGTAGGATTCTCCTCCCTTTAGTGATAGGCCCAAACCCAGCAACACCCAGAACTTCCCGTTTGATTCTCTTTGTAATCTTTCCCAACCTCCTTCATCTTCCTGCTGTCTTGGGCCTTCACCCAAGAAACTCCCCTGTCCAGCATTTATTGCCCCATCTCCTAATGCACTTGAGAAGGTAGCACTGAGCTGCAAACTTCAAACGTTTCGGTCCTTGTAGTGAAGGCGATCACATAGTGCTGTTGAGGAGCGTGTTGCAGAACATGGACCTGGTGACTGCCGAGGTATTTCCGTGTCAGCCTGATATTGAAGCTGATTGGAAGGGAACCTGCAAGTGATGGTGTCCCAGAAAGAGGTGGACACGGTCCAGTCCATCACAGGCAAAGCCTTCCCCACAACTGAGCACATTTACATGGAACGCTGCCACAGGAAAGCTGCCTCCATTATCAAAGACCCCCACTATCCAGGCCGTGCACTCGTATCACTCCCACCATAGGGCAAAAGGAAAGGAAGCCATAGATTCCACACTACCAGGTTCAGGAACAGTTATTACCCTACTGTCAGGCTCCTGAACCAGCGTGGATAACTTCACGTTACAGTCCTCGTAGTCACCTCAGTAATGAACTCTGATTCTGCAACCTGTAGACTGTTTTAAAGTGACACTTCACAGCTTATGCCCTCAGTATTATTTGTCTTATTTTGCACATTGTTTGTCAGTTTTTGTTTATGTATGGTGCTGTGTAAAGTCTATTGTGTTTTCTTTATTTTCCTGTAAACGCCACACAAGAAAACGAATCTCAAGGAAGTTAATAAGACAACAAGACCATAAGATACAGGAGCAGAATTAGGCCATTTGGCCCATTGAGTCTGCTTCACCATTTCGTCATGGCTCATCCAATTTTCCTCTCAGGCCCAATCTCCTGCCGATGATAACATACATATCTAGATAATAAATGTACTTAAAACTACTATTTTTGTCCTCGGTGGTTGAGACTGTGGGTTTGGGAGGTGATGTCCAAGATACCTGGGTGAGTATTTGAATGAATAGGTTAGGACTTTGTTCGTTGGATCACAGGAGAATGAGGGGAGATTTTATGGAGATATACAAAATTATGGGGGGTATAGGAGTCAACTGGCTGGTGGCATAGTGGCATCAGCGCTGGACTTTGGGGTGAGAGGTCCCGAGTTCGATTCCAGCCGGCACCCTTGCACACTCTCCATCCGTGCTGGGTTAAGAGCTGGTGATCTCCTAAAAAAAAAACACTCACCTGGCAGAAGGTAATTGCCTCGTACATGATTTCCCAATACGTCAGAGCGGCGCGGAAGGAAATCACCTGCTAACCAGAAATTTCTGGATGCAACACACCTTTCTGTAGCTAGAGTAATAACATGCAGGTGTTTTTTCATTTGAAGTTGAGAGAGGCTAGGACTAGAGAGCATAGGCTTAAGGTGAAAGGTGAAATATTTAAGGTGAGTCTGTTGGGTAACTTCTTCATGAAGGTGGTTTGAGAGTAGAATAAGCTGCCAGTAGAAGTGGTAAATGTGGGATAAATTAGATTTAAGAGATGTTTAGATAGAAATGGGGATGGGAGAGGTATGGAGGGCTATACTCCAGTTGCAGTTCAATGGGACTAGGCAGAATAAAAGTTCAGTATGGACTAAAGGGGCCAGAGTGCCTTTCTCTATGCTATACTGCTCTATGACTCTATGACTATGATTTTGTAGATGGTACATTCTGCAGATGCTATGCACCCATGGTGGAGAGAATGTTTACAGTGCTCAATAAGATGCCCATCAAGTGAGCTGCTTTGTCCTGGATGGCTTCAGGTGGCTTGGGTGTTATTGGAGCTGTGTTCATCCAGAGAAGCAGAAAATATTCCAGCATTCTCCTGACTTGGAGGCGGTGGACAGGTTTGGCTGGTCAGAAGGTGAATTGCTCTCCACAACATAGCCTGACCTACTTTTGTTGCCGCAGTATTTATGAGACGGGCCAACATGTTCAGAATCAGAATCATGCTTCTTATCACTGACGTGGGTTGTGAAATTCATTGTGTTGCAACAGCAGTGCAGTGGAAATTACTCTAAATTATAAAAATAAATAAACAAAGCTAAACATGAATAATAAGGTAGCGTTCCAAATGCACCGTTCAGAAATCTGATGTGGGACCGGAAGAAGCTCTCTGACTGAGACTAGAGCTGGTGATCATCGGCTTAGAGTGAAAGGTGAAATATTTAAGGGGAGTCTGAGGGAGAACTACTTCACTCAGAGGATGGTGAGAGTGTGGAATGAACAGCCAACAGAAATAGTAGATGCACATTCAATTGTCACATGTAAGAGAAGAAATTTGGATAAGTACATGGATGAGAGCGGTATGGAGGGATATGGTGCAGGTGCAGCTGGATGGGACTATTCAGAAGACCAGGCTGGCATGGATTAGATGGGTCAAAGGGCTTGCTTCTGCACTATAGTTCTCAATGACTCTAAAAAGGCCAAGAGCTGCACAACTGATGTCTCACATATACTAGATTCTATCGTGTTACTTGTAGGTCCTGCCACCACCTGGTGGGTTTTGCGTAACCATGGCACCAACTCTGCAAGTACCAGGTGCATTTGGCCACCTTCACTTCCAGTTCACTTACTGTTCAATAATGTGTTCACTTCAATGAAAGTGTTACAGTAAAGCACGAGGTATCTCAGCTCATCACACCTGCTCTGGCTGTTTGAAAGAATTGAATTGATTAGTCTCACTCCCCATGTGTTTCCTCTCTTGTCTGTGGATTCAATAAAGACTGTATGTAAATGAAATCAGATCCCACCATTGGGAGAAATCTCTCATTATCCGCTCTGCCAATCCTTCATGGAATCTTGGACATCTCAATCACCATCTTCTAGCGTCCGGGGAGTACAGGCCTGTCTTCTGCAATAATTCCAAAATCTCATTTGGGAATCTATCTTATGATTCCACACTAGACTGATTTCAAGGCAAAAATATCTTTCTTAGTGCAGAAGACCTTAAGACCAAGGAGCAGAATTATGCCATTCAGCCCAACAAGTCTGCTCCACCATTTAATCATGGCTGATATATTATCCATCTCACCCCCATTCTCCTGCCTTCTCCCCATAATCTTTGACACTCTTACTAATCAAGAACCTACAAATTTACCCAATGACTTGGCCTCCACACACATCCATAGCAATGAATTTCACAGATTCACCACCCTTCTGGCTAAATAACTTCCCCCTCGCTCTGTTCTAAATGGGTGTCCTTCTATTCTGAGGCTGTGCTCTCTGGTCCTGGATTCCCCCACTATGTGTTATGGAGACTATAACCCCAAATGAAATGATATCAACACCCTGTAAAATCTCTCAGCAGTCTGTCCTACTTCTCTACTTTTCCACCGTACTATTTGCTTTGATAATTACTTATTCTGTTGTATGTGAAGCTTCACTGTACAGCCATGTGTATTAGTTTATTAATACACTATACCAAACTTTCAACTATGTGAGCCCTTATTTCATGCAACACGTATGGTAGTATAGAGATTAGTGCAATGCTTTACTGCATCGGTGATCAGGGTTCAATTCCTGTATGTTCTTCACATGACCACCTGGGTTTTCTCCGCTGCTGCAATTTCCCTCCATGTTCCAAAGACACTTGGATAAGTGAGGATTAGTGAGTTGTGGGTATGCTATGCTGTCAGGAGAAGCATGCTGGCACTTGTAGGCAGCCCCCAGCACCTCCTCACACTGTGTTGGTTACTGATGCAAACAACACATTTCATTGGATGTTTCAATGCATATGTGACAAATAAAGCTAATCTTTCTTCTTGTAATGGATACCGCAGCATTCTCAGAAACCAGCATGGACACTTGGTAAAGAGAGGGATGTTAGTTTTTATGACCAAATCACCATCAAATGTTGAAGCATGTTGTACCTATCGAAGATATTCAAAATTCCATGGCTTCACAGCACAAGGGTGCTGGCAGTCAATACTGACTGCCATCTACTGGGCAGTCTATGAATAACATGTATTGAGCGATGTTTGGCTGGAGATGCCTGGTTCTTAAACTCAGTCAACCTTGGACAATGGGTCCAAAGGTCATATTTTCCGAGATGTTGAGATCTGTTTTAAAGTTTCTTATACTTCCAATTCTTGTTGCTCCTTACATGTAGTTGTACTATATAGAAACTTAACACAGTGTTTCACGTGTACTTTGAACATAGAACAGTACAGCACAGTACAAGCCCTTCGGCCCAAAGTTTAATTAGCATGCGGTGATGCTAAGAAATGAGTGCACAACAAGATTCCATATTCAAGGACAAGGAAGAAGGAAGAGGTCCTTCTCCAGAGAAGTTAGGAAGTTAGGAGAAAAGCACAAAAGTGGGATGTTTAGAGGGATCTTGAGGGTCCAATTCCTTCCCTGAGAGTGACAACACAAGGTGTATGGGATGTTTCACTTTATTGCTAGGGGCTTAGAGTACAGGGAGTATTTGTATAAACCTGTGGTTAGACCTCAGTTGGAGTATCGTGTTCAGGATCTGGAAATAATGTTCCCTGTGGTGGGGGAGTCTAAGACCAGAGGACACAGCCTCAGAATAGAGGGACATCCATTTAGAATGGAGATGAGCAGGAATTTCTTCAGTGACAGAGTGCTGAATCTCTGGAATTTGTTGCCTCAGGCATTTTTGGTTGCTTTGTGGTTGACGGATTCTTGATTTGTCAGGGCATGAAGGGATACGGGGAGAAGGCGGGAGATTGGTTTGAGAGGGAAGTGGATCAGCCACGGTGAAATGGTGGAGCAGACTTGATGGGCCAGGCAGCCTAATTCTGCTCCTTTACCTTATGGTCTTCAGGTTGCCCCACTATGGGAAGGATGTGTAGTCTCTGGAGTAGGTGCCTGTTGACCAGGACTCTGCCTGGATTAGAGGATGTTAGCTACAAGGAGAGGATAGACTGACTTGAATTGTTTTCTCTGGAGCATCAGAGGCTGGGGGGAGACCTGATATCTTTATAATTTTATGAGAGGCATGGATAGGGTAGTCAGCCAGAAACTTCCCATCAAGGTATAAATGTTGAATAGTGAAGGGAACAGTCTTAAGGTGAGATATGTGGGGCAAGTTGTTTCAGTCAGAGGGTAGTGGGTGCCTGGAATAGGCTTTCAAGGTGGAGGTGGGTACTATGTGGCCTTTCGAACTGCCATATTCCAGGTGGCCCAGTCATTTGCTATGTCTGCCCAGTTGTTCATTTCAATGTTGGCCACCTTCAGATCCTTTTTGCAGATGTCCTTGAAGCTGTGGGCGAGCAAATGGCTATTTTATATGCCTCCAACTGGAGTTAGAGGAACATATATACACGAATATCATGGAAAGGAATAAAAACAACAGGGTTATTGTAATGGGAGGGGGGTATTTAATTTCTCAAATATTGAACGGGGCTCCCATAGTGCCAGGAGCTTAGAAGGGGGAAAATTTCTTCAATGGGTCAAAGGCAGGTCGTGCCTAACAAGCCTGATTGAGCTTTTTGAGGATGTGACTAAACACATTGATGAAGATAGAGCCGTAGATGTAGTGTATATTGATTTTAGCAAGGCATTTGATAAGGTACCCCATGCAAGGCTTATTGAGAAAGTAAGGAGTCATGGGATCCAAGGGGACATTGCTTTGTGGATCTAGAACTAGCTTGCCCACAGAAGGCAAAGAGTGGTTGTAGACGGGTCATATTCTGCATGGAGGCCGGTGCCTCAGGGATCTATTCTGGGATCCCTACTCTTTGTGGTTTTTATAAATGACCTGGATGAGGAAGTGGAGGGATGAGTTAGTAAATGTGCTGATGACATAAAGGTTGGGGGTGTTGTGGATAGTGTGGAGGGCTGTCAGAGCTTACAGTAGGATATTGATAGGATGCAAAACTGGGCTGAGAAGTGGCAGATGGAGTTCAACCCAGATAAGTGTGAGATGGTTCATTTTGGTAGGTCAAGTATGATGGCAGAACATAGCATTAATGGCAAGACTCTTGGCAATGTGGAGGAACAGAGGGATCTTGGGGTCCGAGTCTATAGGACACTCAAAGCTGCTGTGCAGGTTGACTCTGTGGTTAAGAAGGCATATGGTGCATTGGCCTTCACCAATCATGGGATTGAGTTTAAGAGCCGAGAGGTAGCGTTGCAGCTATATAGGACCCTGATCAGGCCCACTTGGAGTACTGTGTTCAATTCTGGTCGCCTCACTACAGGAAGGACGTGGAAACCATAGAAAGGGTGCAGAGGAGATTTACAAGGATGTTGCCTGGATTGGGGAGCAGGCCTTATGAGAATAGGCTGAGTGAACTCGGCCTTTTCTCCTTGGAACGACGGAGGATGAGAGGTGATCTGATAGAGGTGTACAAGATAATGAGAGGCATTGATCAGGTGGATAGTCAGAGGCTCTTTCCCAGGGCTGAAATGGCTAGCATGAGAGGGCATATTTTTAAGGTGCTTGGAAGTAGATACAGAGGAGATGTCAGGGGTAAGTATTTTACGCAGAGAATGGTGAGTGCGTGAAATGGGCTGCCAGTGACGGTGGTGGAGGTGGATATGATAGGGTCTTTTAAGAGACTCCTGGATGGATACATGGAGCTTAGAAAAATCGAGGGCTATGGGTAAGCCGTGGTAGTTCTAAGGTAGGGACATGTTCAGCACAGCTCTGTGGGCCGAAGGGCCTGTATTGTGCTGTAGGTTTTCTATGTTTCTATGGGTCCAGGAGAATTTCATGAAACAATATTTAAATAGTCCAACAAGGGTTGGGACCATACCAAACATTTCATTGGAGAATAAGCCTGCCAGGTGATCAAAGTTACAGCAGGGGAGCATTTAGGGAACAGTGATCATAATTCTAAAGTTTTAAGATAATTATGGACTAGGATACAGCAGGTCCTCAGGTGAAAGTTCTAAATTGGGGGAAGGTTACAGCATTAGAAATGTTTTTGGGGGAAGTGGATTTTAGGTGACTGTTTTGAGGATAAATCCACTTCTGACATGTGTGAGCCTTAATTGGAGTTCTTAATTAGTAAATTGGTAAACTGATTTATAAATGGTCTACCGAGTTACAGAGAAAAGCTTTATTTTGCATGCCATCCATACAGATCATCGAGGTCGTACAAGGAAAACCAATAACAGAAAGCAGAATAAGGTGTTGCAGACAATAAGTTGCAAGGAACACAACAAGGTTGGTTGTAAGGTCAACGTTCCATCTTATCAAACAAGGGAACCATTCAATAGTCTGATAGCAGTGGGACAGAAGCTATCCTTGGGGCTGGTGATACATTCTTTCAGCCTTTTGTATCGTCCGCCAGATTGGTGGGGGGAAGAGAGAACATTTGCGGTCTTTGATTATGTTGGCTGTGAGGCAGCAAGAAGTTCACATCACTATTCACCATGGTGAAGGACATGGATGATGGTAAGATTAGGGAGGACATATTGATATTGTGGGAAATGCCAAGGTTAAGATGGAGGAAGTGCTAAGTGTCTTAAAAAATAGTCGTATGGAAAAAGCGACAGGTCCTAATGGGTTCTATCTCAAGATACTGTGGAATACATGGGGATTGCTGGGACGTTGACAGAGATCTTTGACGCTGATGAGGCACCGGAAGATTGGAGACTAACCTGTGTTGTTCCTTTGTTTAAGTAGGGAAACAGAGACAAATCGAGTAATTATAGGCTGGGGAGTGTTCCACCAATGGTAGGAAAATTATTGGAGAAATATTTAAAATGTGAGATAGAGAGATTCAGTCACTGCATATTTGCATTGGAATGAAGGGCAAGGCTGGCAGGATTGTAGAACCGTAAGTGACAAGAGATATCGAGGTACTGATCAGGAAAAGGAGGAGGCATATATCAGGTAGGGTAGTAGGTTGGAGATAGGTCTCGACCAAAGGAGGTGTAAGGTTCTCCTTCCCTCTACTAGCCTGCAGTCACCCTTGGGCAAGGTGTAGCACCTAATTAGCCTGCTGATCAGGGCCACGTGAAAGCCACGAGAGCAAGTAGCGGATGATCTTATGAGCAGCCGGTGCATATCACAAGTCCTGGTTATGCGACCACTGATGCCAGGCAGACAATCTCTGAAGAGTATTGATAATGGCTGGGGTCAGCCATCTTGTAAAGACACTGCCCAGAAGAAGGCAATGGCAAACCACTTCTGTAGAAATATTTGCCAGGAGTAATCATGGTCACCGTGATCACCCATGTTATATGACACGGCACATAATAAACGAATGATATATCAGGTATAGAGCAGATGGGATCAAGTGAATTCCTTGAGAAATACAAGAGATATCGGAGTGCACTTCAGCAGGAAATTAGAAGGGCAAAAAGAGAAAATAAGATAAATTTGGCAAATAAGATAAAGGACAATTTTAAGAGACTATACAAGTCTTTGTAAGCGGTGTCACAGGTAGACAGAATGGTGAAAGATGTTGGCGTGTGTTTTTCATCAGTCAGGGAACTCAGTACAGGAGTTGAAACATTATGTTGCAGCTGTATAAATCACTGTTGAGGCCACACTTGGTGTACTGTGTACAGTTTTGGTCACCCATGTTATAGGAAAGATATGGTAACACTGGGAAGAGTCCAGGAAGATTGGTGGGGATGTTGCCAGGACTAGAGGGCCTGAATCATATAGAGAGGTTGGCCAAGGTTGGAGTGAAGGAGAATGAGAGGTTATAAAATCATCAGGGGCATAGGTGAGGTGGATGAACCATAGCAAGGCTTTTGAAAGAGTCATAGAAAAGTACAGCATGGAAGCAGTCCCATTGGCCCATCTAGTCCATGATGAACCATTTAAACTGCCTGCTTCCATCAACCTGCACCAGGTCCATAACCCTCCATACACTTACCATCCATGTACCTAGCCAAACTTTTCTTAAGCATTGAAATCAAGCTTGTACAGGCAGCTCATTCCACACCCTCTCGATCTCTGAATGAAGAAATTTCCCCTCATGTTCCCCTTAAACTTTTCACCTTTCACCCTTAACCCATGACCTCTGGTTGCATTCCCACCCAGACTCAGTGGAAGTGGAAAAAGCCTGCTTGCATTTACTCTATCTATACCCCTCATAATTTTGTAAACCTCAATCAAATCTCCTCTCAATCTTCTATGTTCCAAGGAATAAAGTCCTAACCTATTCAATCTGTCCATGTAACTCAGGTCCTCCAGACCTGGCAACGTCCTTGTAAATTTTCTCTGTACTCTTTCACTCTTACTTACATCTCTCCTATGTGGTAGGCTGCATTGTGAACAGAATGAGGAATGAGAATATTTCCACGGGCACAACTTTCCTCCAGAACTAGAGGAGCATATATTGAGGTTGAAAAGGGATTGAGAAGCAAAGGGTGGTAAGGGTCTATGGAATGAGCTGCCACAAGAAGAGGTTGAGGCAGGTACAGTATTAACATTTAAGAAGCACTGGATAGGTATATGCAGGGCTGCGGATGAATGCAAGAAATTGGGACTAAATTAGTGTGTCAGCATGGACTGGATGGCCCAAAGGGCCTGTATCTTCTCTGCCTTGCTCTATAAGTCAATGATTCTAAGTATATTATGAACCAAAGGGGTAAGTAGAGAAAGGATAGGTCCTCTTAAGAATCGATGTGATCATTCATGTGTGAACCTACAGGAGAGGACAAGCTGTTGAGTGATTACTTCTCATCTGTATTTACTGTGGAGAAGGTCATGGAGGAATTAAGGGAAATAAATAGCAATATTTTGGACCATATCCAAATTACAACAGATGAGATGCTGAAAGCTTTAATGCATATTAAGGTAGATAAATCGTCAGGACCTGATCGAGTGTATCCTAGGACTTGTGGAGAGATGGAGAAGAATTTGCAGGGCACTGCAAGGTACCTTTGTCCTACTTAGCCACGGGTGATGTACCAGAAGGCTGAGGATAGGCAATGCTGTGCCTTTATTAAAGAATGACTGCAAGGACACGCCAACAAACTAAAAGCCAAGTGAGCTTAATATCAAAGAGGAACGGGATCTACCAGCATTTGGAAAGGCATGGAATGATCACAGATTGTTAACATGTTATTGTGCAAGTGAGCCTAATATCAAGGAAGGAATTCTGAGGGACAAGATCTACCAACATTTGGAAAGGCATCGAGTGGTTAGGGATAGTTAACGTGGTATTGTGCATAGGATGGCACCAAGATGGTGCCAGTGACCAACACAACTAACAGCAACTTCCTGCAGGCAGTTCACCACACTACTTAGAGTCATAGAGTCACAGAAACAGGCCCTTCGGCCCATCTAGCCTTTTTCTTCTTTTAAATATGTTTCTTCTACTAAACTGCATACGATTGCTGATTGCGAGATCCGGTGATTTTGCTGCCTCCGGGCGATTATGGTAAAGTTGAGAGTGGAGTGTGCAGCCTAGGGGCAGAATGCGAACTCACGATTAGCTTCGTTACTTCTCGCCAGCTAAAACATTGAGCACAATTGAAATCAGTGAGGACAAGAGTGGAAGGTGAGTGGGTGTTCAACATCGTCTGCCTGCGTCTGACTGATCTCCCTCTTGCTCGCTGCTGTTGAAGGGAGGTGCAGGAGTCTCGGGTCCCACGCTTCAAGGTTTGATCAGTGCGGCTTATAGCTGTGGACTCATACTTAAAAGGACTTTGCGGTTCATATCACATGTCTCTCTGGACTCTGCTTACCTTTTTTCCCTATTGTGTGTGATTTGATTGGGGCTCTTCAGTGTGGACTGGGAGCTTTGGCACAGACTGGCTCTGTCACCAACAAATGACACAGGCTTGGCTTGGCTGAACTGAACTAAACATTCCCCGACCATTTCAAGGACCCTGTGGTTTGATGTTTAATATTCTGTGTGTTATTCACTCACCCTTTCCCTTTTTCGCAATTTGTTCTTTTTTTCGCATGTCGGGTGTTTGACGTTTTCTTTGGAAGAGTTCCCTGGTGTTGTTTTGTTTCATGACTGCCTGTGGGAGGACAAATCTCAGGGCTCTATACTGTCTACATACATTGATAATAAATGTACTTTGAATCTCTAAAAGGAAAATGCGCATCACAGATTTGATTGAGTTTTCTAAAGAAGTAACGAAGAAGATTCATGAGGCTAAGGCAGTCGACATTACCTGCATGGACCACAGCAAGGGTTCTGCGTTGGTAGGCTGGATTGCTATGAGAATATTTGCACGGGCATAACCAAGACCATGGGCAAATTGAGCCAAATTGTCTGCTTCTGTTCTGTAGTCTCCTTTACCTCAAAATTGGACCCAAGCACTTGTGGAAGTACTGCATTAAAGCCACTTTATGCATGTTGAAATCCCACTCCTCCAGAGATTGTGCTGGGCACTTCTGGTTATGATAATGTTCAAAGTTTCAAGGTACTTAATATCAAAGTATGCCCTGTAGCATACAGTGTGGGCACGTGGCCAAGTGATTAAGGCATTGGACTAGCGACCTGAGGGAACGTGGTGTGTCCTTGAGCAAGGCACTTAATCACACATTGCTTTGCGACGACACTGGTGCCAAGCTGTATGGGTCCTAATACCCTTCTCTTGGACAACATTGGTGTCATGGAGAGGGGAGACTTGCAGCATGGGCAACTGCAAGTCTGCCATACAACCTTGCCCAGGCCTGCGCCCTGGAGAGTGAAGACTTTCCAGGTGCAGATCCATGGTCTCGCAAGACTAACGGATGCCTTAAAAAGCATACAACCCAATGTAGCGCTGTGGTGTTTGTTGAATGCAGGCCGCAGGGTCAATCCACCTGATCAAAATCACTCAAAATAACAATAATAAATGGAGTGACCAGAAACCAGAAACACATCATAACATGAACTACAGAGTCCAGTCCACAAACCGCATCGATTAAACCTTGCCCGAGACCCATCACACCAGCACCATTCTCCGACATCATCGAGCGAGAGGGAGAGGGAGAGACCGGCTGACGCAGGCATGATTCCAGACAAGGCACGTCTGAAGTCATTTGTCAATAACAGCCATTAAAGCAAGGACAAAAGTTTGCAGCAAGATTGCAAAGAGACATGAATTAAAGCATCCCCACTGGGACACTGATGTGCTGGAGTCAGCATCTCCCTGCCTGAGTTTTTTGATGTTCTGAATATTTCACACATAACTGCCTGGTGTCACAGTACTTCCCGCAGCCCTGCACAGTAAAGTGATGTGCTGTTCTCTTATCTCTGCATATGCCTTGGGGCCGGCCATGAGATGGGACCTGCTCTGCGCCAACAATCATAGCAGTGGTGGTGCTGGAGGTGGCTGGATTGGATGAAGACACATTTGCAGGACAGATATTATGTTAACTTTTCAGGTTACACCATAGCTCCCTGTCCATCCGACAATGTGAATAAAATGTGAGCAGATCTCAGCCGTCATGGCTAAAGTCACAAATAAAACAGTTTTCTCTATAGCAGGGGTCCCCAACCCGGGGTCCTTGCTTAATGGTATTGGTCCATGACATAAAAAAGGCTGGGAACCCCTGCTCTATGGTTATCCTGGGCTCTCTGTCAGAAACTTGAATGAATGGCGCCTTCAACCAGAATTTAGGCAGGGCTGTTTTCAAGTTAGCATCATTGAAGCTGGCGATTTCAACCATGCTAACTTAAAAAAAAATCCTGCCGAAATTCTATCTTTGCTACCAGAGGTAAGAACACATTAGTCCTGATTTATACCAACATCCCTGGTGCTCCCAGCTGCTCCCAGTCCTCACCTCAACCACTTATCTGTTATGCTAATTCATGCATACCAATTGCTGATTAAACCAGTTCAAAGGAAGATAAAGACCTGGCCAAAAGGGGCAATTTCAGCATTATGGGACCGTTTTGAAAATATGGACTGGAACCGGTTCAGGGAGATGGCTAGCTATAACATCAGTCAATATAGGAGATCTGTGATTGGTTACTCAGAGAAGTGCATTGAAGACATCAGTGTTATTAAACACATCTTTATGAGGGCACATCAGAAGCCATGGATGTCAGCAGAGGTCCAGGTATGGCTGAGAGATGGAGATGCTGCCTTCAGATCAGGGTTAAGACTGCTCTCAGGTCAGCAAGACCTGTATTGCCTTCTGGGCTGTGCTTTCCTGCACCACCCGGAAGGCAAAACAGGAATATTCACAGAGAATATACAGGCATTTCTTTTGCACCAGAGACAGGAGGCGTGTGGCAGAGCATTCGGGCTACAAGTCCACCCTGCACGTCAACGATAGTGATTCTTCTTTTCCTGACAGGCTAAATGTCTTTTACACTCAGTTTGGTGCATGAAATGATCTGCAGTGAGGACTGCCCCCCCCACCTCCCCTTGGGGAGCAGGAACTCTGCTTGGCTGCAGCTGTTGTGAGGAAGACCCTAGCCAGGATCAATCTACGTAAAGCTGCGGGGCCTGAAAGATTGTGCAGCCCAGTTAACAGAGGTTCTAACAGACATCTTCAACATCTTTCTGGAACTGTCCCCTATCCCTTCAAGCTTCAAGGTGTCCACCATCATCCCGGTGCCCAAGAGGGCAGGGTGACAGTATCCTGCCTCAGTAACTACCGTCCAGTGTCACTGACCTCAACAGTAATGAAGTGCTCTGACTGGCCGGTTATGGATCACATTAAAGCCCACCTTCCTGCTGCATTGAACCCATTCCAGTTCACTTTTCACTCAAGTCAGTCCACTGATGTCCTGTCCCACCTGGAAAATGGTGCATCATATGCTAGGGTGCTGTTCATTTACTTCAGCTTGGTGCTTAATATGATCATCCCTCAGGATCTGATGGGGGAACTATCCTCATTGGGTCTGAACACTCCTTTCTGTGACTGGATCCCGTTCTGTATTGGCAAAAGCATCTCTAGCTCCATCACGCTGAGTACTGGCTCCTCAGGGCTGCCTGCTCGGGCTGCTGCTTTTCATGCTGCTGATGCATGACTGCATTGCTGGATTCAGTTCAGACTGAATAATCGAGTTTGCTGGTGACCCTCCAGTGGCTGGCCTCATCAACAACGACAACCAGGTGGCCTGCAGAGAGGAGGTAGAGCGGCTAGTAGAGTAGTGCAAGCAACAACAACTTGAGTCCCAATGTGGACAAGACCAAAGAGGTGATTGTGGACGTTAGGAAGATGCAGGCTGACCACTCCTCATGGTACATACTGTATGCAGCTTCACTGTGGAAAGAGATAGGAATGCCAAGTTTCTGGGAATGCACTTAACGGGATTTGGTCAAGAAGGCACAGCAGTGTCTCCACTTCCTGAGGAGACTGAGGTGAGTGAGGCTCCCCACCTCCCCCACCCCCATTCTAACCCAGGACTTTATCAAGAGCATCTTGACCAGCTGCATCACCATCTGGTACGGGAATTGCAAGGCATCTGACCGCAAGTCCCTACAAAGGACTGTGAGGACAGCTGAGAGGATCATCAGGGTCCCTCTTCCACCCATCTGCGATGTTTATCAGGAGTGCTGTGTAAGCAGGGCCCTTAGCATTGTCAATGATAACAATAGACAATAGGTGCAGGAGTAGGCCATTCAGCCCATCAAGCTAGCACCGCCATTCACTGTGATCATGGCTGATCATCCACAATCAGTATCCAGTTCCTGCTTTATCCCCATAACCTTTGATTCCGCTATCTTTAAGAGCTCTATCCATCTCTTTCTTGAAAGCATCCAGAGACTTGGCCTCCACAGCCTTCTGGGGCAGAGCATTCCATATATCCACCACTCTCTGGGTGAAAAAGTTTTTCCTCAACTCCGTTCTAAATGGCCTACCCCTTATTCTTAAACTGTGGCCTCTGGTTCTGGACTCACCCATCAGCAGGAACATGCTTCCTGCCTCCAGCGTGTCCAATCCCTTAATAATCTTATATGTTTCAATAAGATCCCCTGTCAGCCTTCTAAATTCCAGAGTATACAAGCCCAGTCGCTCCAATCTTTTGACATATGACAGTCCTGCCATCCCAGGAAATAACCTTGTGAACCTACGCTGCACTCCCTCAATAGCAAGAATGTCTTTCCTCAAATTTGGAGACCAAAACTACACACAGTACTCCAGGTGTGGTGTCACCAGGGCCCTGTACAGCTGCAGAAGGACCTCTTTGCTCTTATACTCAATTCCCCTTGTTATGAAGGCCAGCATGCCATTAGCTTTCTTCACAGCCTTCTGTACTTGCATGCTTGCTTTCAGTGACTGATGTACAAGAACACCTAGATCTCGTTGTACTTCCCCTTTTCCTAACTTGACTCCATTTAGATGATAATCTGCCTTCCTGTTCTTACCACCAAAGTGGATAACCTCACATTTATCCACATTAAACTGCATCTACCCACTCACCCAGCCTGTCCAAGTCACCCTGCATTCTCATAACATCTTCCTCACATTTCACACTGCCACCCAGCTTTATGTCATTGGCAAATTTGCTAATGTTACGTTTAATTCCCTCATCGAAATGATTAATATATATCGTAAACAGCTGCGGTCCCAGCACTGAACCCCACAGGTCACTGCCTGCCATTCCGAAAGGGACCTGTTAATAGCTACTCTTTGTTTTCTGTCAGCCAGCCAATTTTCAATCCATGTCAGTACTCTGCCCCAATACCATGTGCCCTAATTTTGCCCACTAATCTCCTATGTGGGACTTTATCAAAGGCTTTCTGAAAGTCTAGGTACACTACATCTACTGGCTCTCCCTTGTCCATTTTCATAGTCATATCCTCAAAAAATTCCAGAAGCACGATTTCCCATTCATAAATCCATGCTGACTCAGACCGATCCTGTTACTGCTATCCAGATGTGTCGTAATTTCATCTTTTATAATTGACTCCAGCATCTTTCCCACCACCAACGTCAGGCCAACCGGTCTATAATTCCCTGTTTTCGCTCTTCCTCCCTTCTTGAAGAGAGGGACAACATTAGCCACCCTCCAATCCACAGGAACTGATACTGAATCTATAGAACGTTGGAAAATGATTACCAATGTGTCCACAATTTCTAAAGCCAACTCCTTAAGTACCCTGGGATGCAGACCATCAGGTCCCGGGGACTTATCAGCCTTCAGACCCAACAGTCTATCCAACTCTATTTCCTACCTAATAAAAATTTCCTTCAGTTCATCCATTACCCTAGGTCCTTTGGTCACTATTATATCTGGAAGATTGTTTGTGTCTTCCCTAGTGAAGACAGATCCAAAGTACCTGTTCAGCTCGTCTGCCATTTCCTTGTTCCCCATAATAAGTTCACCCGTTTCTGTCTTCAAGGGCCCAATTTTGGTCTTAACTATTTTTTTCCTTTTCACATACCTAAAGAAGCTTTTACTATCCTCCTTTATATTCTTGGCTAGTTTACCTTCGTACCTCATTTTTTCTCCGCGTATTGCCTTTTTAGTTACCTTCTGTTGCTCTTTAGAAGTTTCCCAATATGCTGGCTTCCCACTAGTCTTTGCTATATAACCATATAACCACATAACAATTACAGCATGGAGACAGGCCATCTCGGCCCTTCTAGTCCGTGCTGAACTCTTACTCTCACCTAGTCCCACCAACCTGCACTCGGCCCATAACCCTCCATTCCTTTCCTGTCTATATATCTATCCAATTTAACTTTACATAACATCAAACCTGCCTCAACCACTCCTGCTGGAAGCTTGTTCCACACAGCTACCACTCTCTGAGTAAAGAAGTTCCCCTTCATGTTACCCCTAAACTTTTGCCCTTTAACTCTCAACTCATGTCCTCTTGTTTGAATCTCCCCCATTCTCAATGGGAAAAAGCCTATCCCCATCAACTCTATCAATCCCCTTCATAATTTTAAACACCTCTTTCAAGTACCCTCTTAACCTTCTACGCTCCAAAGAATAAAGACCTAACTTGTTCAACCTTCCTCTGTAACTTAGGAGATGAAACCCAGGTAACATTTTAGTAAATTTCCTCTGTACTCTCTCAATTTTATTGAGCATAAGGTGGTAGCTACTTTGATAAGTTTTCTTGGCCCAGTAGGAAGTGGTGGCAGAAAAGTCCTCATCCTCTGTAACTGGGAGGGTCTCAAAATCTATATCAAACCACTGCTCTTCCAGGACTAGCTCTGGATCTCCGTTAGGAAGCATAGCACTCAACTAAAGTGCCTATAAGTTGGTCATAGAAACAGAGAAACATAGAAAACAGGTGCAGGAGTAGGCCATTCGGCCCTTCAAGCCTGCACCACCATTCAGTATGATCGTGGCTGATCATCCAACTCAGAACCCTGTACCTGCCTTCTCTCCATACCCCCTGATCCCTTTAGCCACAAGGGCCATATCTAACTCCCTCTTAAATATATTTTCTCTTTTATTTTTACATTGTCCATTACTTCCCTTGTCAGCCACAGCCTCCCCTTACTCCCCTTAGGATCTTTCTTCCTCTTTGGAATGAACTGATCCTGCACCTTCCGCATTATTCCCACAAACACTTGCCATTACTGTTCCACTGTCATCCCTGCTAGGGTATTGTTCCATTGAACTTTGGCCAGCTCCTCCCTCATAGCACCATATGATGCCTCCCATCCACTCAACAATCTCTTTGACCTCCTACCATCAGGCAGGAAGTACTGTAGTGTCAGAACAAAAACTATTAAGATGGGAAACAGCTTCTTCGCCCAGGCTGTCAGACGACTGAACTCCCTGCGACCACCCAGGTCTCATCATATATGAAACACCAGTAGTGCTATTATAATGCTTATATTTTAACAGGTGTTATAAATGCACCTTATTATTTATTAATTTACTGGTGGTAGTATCACTTTATGTGTTGTGTGTGAGTTATATGCACTGTGTTGTGCACCATGTTCTAGGGGAAGGTTGTTTCGTATGGTGGTGTACATGTGTACAGTGGAATGACAATAAACTGAACTTGAACGTAAATGCCATGATCACCAAAGCTATCTTCCACACCCAATCACTGAAAGAGAGATATTTTTTTAATTTCAAAATATACTTTATTCAAAAATAAAATTATATACAATAAACCATTCAATAACTTTCTATCCTTTACATACTTTTTCATTATCGTCTGTACATATCCATACTTATGGCAACCCATGTGGTATGAGATAAAATCCAAAGGGGAAAGTAACTCAAATAAGAGAGACTGAGCAGCTAAAACACAGCTTGCTGTATCTCAAGCAACAAATATCGAAGTTGCTGGTGAACACAGCAGGCCAGGCAGCATCTATAGGCAGAGGGTACAGTCGACGTTTCGGGCCGAGACCCTTCGTCAGGACTAACTGAAGGAAGAGCTAGTAAGAGATTTGAAAGTGAGAGGGGGAGGGGGAGATCCAAAATGATAGGAGAAGACAGGAGGGGGAGGGATAGAGCCAAGAGCTGGACAGGTGATAGGCAAAAGGGATATGAGAGGATCATGGGACAGGAGGCCAAGGGAGAAAGAAAAGGGGGGGGAAACCCAGAGGATGGGCAAGGGGTATAGTCAGAGGGACAGAGGGAGAAAAAGGAGAGAGAGAGAAAGAATGTGTATATATAAATAAATAATGGATGGGGTACGAGGGGGAGGTGGGGCACTAGCGGAAGTTTGAGAAGTCAATGTTCATGCCATCAGGTTGGAGGCTACCCAGATGGAATATCAGGTGTTGTTCCTCCAACCTAAGTGTGGCTTCATCTTTACGGTAGAGGATAGACATATCAGAATGAGAATGGGACGTGGAATTAAAATGTGTGGCCACTGGGAGGGGCACCCCTCCCCCTTCCACTTTCAAATCTCTTACTAGCTCTTCTTTCAGTTAGTCCTGACGAAGGGTCTCGGCCCGAAACGTGACTGTACCTCTTCCTAGAGATGCTGCCTGGCCTGCTGCATTCACCAGCAACTTTGATGTGTGTTGCTTGAACTTCCAGCATCCGCAGAATTCCTCATGTTTGCTGTATCTCAGATATCTTCTGACATGTACTTAGGACCAATTATATTAGGGTTAACGTATGCAGCATAAAAAATGACTCTGCTTTTTTATTAATACCACAGGCACTATTTTGAGATTACTAACTGTACTTGGCATGGCTTTCTCTTGTGCCAAGATGAAGCCACCCTGAGGATGGAGGAGCAACTGCTTATTTTCCATCTGGGTAGCCTTCCAACCTAATGACATGAATACTGTTTTGTCCTTTCGATATAAAAAAAAATCCCTGCTCCTCCCCTCTTCTTCTATTCCCCACTCTGGCCTCTTACCTCTTCTCACCTGCTTGTCACCTCCCCCTGGGTCCCTTCCCTCTTCTCTTTCTCCTATGGTCGACTATCCTCTCCTATCAGATTCCTTCCTCTCCAGCCCTTGACCTTTCCCACTCACCTGGCTTCACCTATCACTTTCTAACTATCCTCCTTCCCCTTCCCCCACCTTTTTATTCTGGCGTCTTCCCGCTTCCTTTCCAGTCCGGAAGAAGAGTCTCAGCCCAAATATCAACTACTTATTCACTTCCACAGGTGTTGCCTGACCCGCTGAGTTCCTGCAGCAGTTTGTATGCGTTAAATTAAACATAGAGTGTGCACAATTTTTTACAAGAAAGAACATGATTAGAACAAAATAACATGTCACTTAATGCAAAATGATCGAAGTGTTGCCTAAACTGCCGTGATTAGGGTCGTGACAGTTAGTTCAAGAACTGAATGGTTGAAGGGAAATAGCTGCTCTTGAACCTGGTGGTATGTGACACCTGCCTGATGGTAGCAGTGGAACAGAGCTGATTAGTTCTATTTCTAGTACTGTATACGGAAATGTGTACCTGTAAACCTAACACACTAGCCGGCCATTGGTGTAGTGGCATCAATACTGGACTTTGAGGTGAACAGTCCCAAGTTCGAATCCAGCCGGCTCCTTGCACGCTTTCCATCCGTGCTGGGCTGAGTGTCGGCCTCGTACAACACAGTCAAATGCTGTGGAAACGGCAAAAATATGTGAAAAGGACAATAACTAACCTAACACATACCCTCCCTCTGATGACTTATTCTGCTGCGTGGAAGCTTGAAAGAAACTAAATGAAACTGTAATATGTTCAACAAAAATTGCTCCGACCACAGGCAGCTTCTTAGTTTCGTGGCTGCCTGTAAGGAGATGAAAGTCAAGGTTGTATAGACCATACATACGTTGATAATAGAAGTACTTTGAACTTTCACCTGTTTATAGGAACTCATTCCTGCCTGTGGCCATCAAACTTTACAACTCCTCCCTTGGAGGGTCAGACACCCTGAGCCAATAGGCTCTTCCTGGACATTTCCTGGCATAATTTAAATATTACTATTTAATTATTTATGGTTTTATTGCTATCTAATTATTTATGGTGCAACTGTAACGAAAACCAATTTCCCTCGGGATCAATAAAGTATGACTATGACTATTACACAGCCCGCTACACACATGTCCATGTACTGTACCACACACCCTCACAAACACAGAGATGGGGTGGCACGATCGCATAGATGCTTATCACAACAGTCTACCGTGCAGACCACCCGGGTTCAGTTCCTGCCCCTGCTTGCAAGGAGCCCGTGTATCCTCCCTGTGGCTGCGTAGGATTCCTCCAGGTGCTCCGGGTTCCTCCCACAGTCCAAAGATGCATCAGTTACTAGGTTAGTGGGAATTGTAAATTGTCCCATGATTAGGCTAGGATTAAATTCGGGGGATCGCTGGGCAGCATAGCTCAAAGGGCTGGAAGGGTCTATTCCACGCTGTTGATAAATGAATAAATAAGTCTTAACTCCACGCTCAAACTAATCCTGTTCTGAGAAACAATCTCAGCCCAACACATACACACCCAATGTGATCATTCTTATAAACATACACACCATTACCTTCTGACACAAGTCCACCCTTGCATAGAGATTTACTCATCCATACATTCATCAGCCTAACAAGTTCACTCAGGACACGGTGTAGGTGCGTGACGTGTGAACCCTTGCACAAACTGCAAGAATTAGTGGTGGTTAGCAATTGAATGGATGCAACACACACAAAATACTAGAGCAACTCCACAGGTCAGGCTGCACCTATGGAAAAGAGTAAACCGTCAACATTTCTGTCTGAGGCCCTTCATCAGGACTGGAAAGAAAGAGAAGTCAGAGTAAGAAGGTGGGGGGAGGGGAGGATGGAGTACAAGGTGGCAGGTGATAGGTGAAACCAGGAGAGGGGGAAGGGAGAAGTAAAGAGCTGGGAAGTTGAATGGTGAAAGAGATAAAAGGCTGGGAAAGGAGGAATCTGACAGGGAAGCTCAGAAGACCATGGAAGAAAGGGAAGGAGGTTGAGCACCAGAGGGAGGTGATGGGCAGATACAGAGATAAGGTAAGGGAGGGAAACAGGAATGGGGAATGGTGAGGGAGGGCCATTACTAGAAGTTTGAGAAATCGATGTTCATGCCATCAGGTTGGAGGCTACCTAGATGGAATAAGAACATAAGAAATAGGAGCAGGAGTAGGCCATCCAGCCCATCGAGCCTGCCCCGCCATTCAATAAGATCATGGCTGATCTGTCCTTAACTCAGTTCCATCTATCTCCCTTTTCCCCATAAACCTTAATTCCCCTACTATGTAAAAATCTATCTAATGGTATCTTAAATATATTTACTGAAGAAACCTCAACTGCTTCCCTGGGCAGAGAATTCCAAAGATTCACCACTCTCTGGGAAAAACAGTTTCTCCTCATCTCCATCCTAAATCTTCTCCCCTGAATCTTGAGGCAATGTCTCCTAGTTCTAGTCTCACTTACCAATGGAAACAACTTTCCTACTTCTATCTTATCTATCCCTTTCAAAACTTTTTATGTTTCTATAAGATCCACTCTCATTCTTCTGAATTCCAGAGAGTATAGTCCCAGGCGACTCAATCTCTCCTCATAGGTTAACCCCTGAACCTCCTCTGCACTGCCTCCAAACTGAGTGTGGACTCATTGCAGCAGAAGAGGAGGTCATGCATCGACATGTCGAATTGATATGATGTTGGGTTTCCAAAGTCCTAACTCATGTTAATGATTAAGCTGGATATTATCATCATTTACATTGACCATGCCATCGCACAGCCAGGGAACATGTTTCAGCTCAAAAGTAAGAAACCAATTATTGTGCACTTGCAATTTTGCATGCTGTTGTTTGTGATTGGTTAGATATTTATAAGTCCCTACAGGAACATTGTTTGGGCAAGTGAAGCATGACTTATAGCGTTGCTTGGAATCTTGAAACAAATTGACTGAAACTGTAATGTGTTCAGCAAAAATTGCTCCAACCACAGGTGCAGGGTTGGCTGAAATTGCATGGTGTGACTTTTGGCCTCAGAAGAGCGGGACATAAATCATCTCTGAAACAGCACCCACGGCCTGTCCCTCCTCAATTACTGAGCAATCTCAGAAAGGAAAAAGCCTGCATCGGACAGATTGGAACACTCAGTGGCTAGTTTATTAGATAAATCTGTAAACCTGCTCATTAATGCAAATATCTAATTAGCCAATGATGTGACAGAAACTCAGTGCATAAAAGCATGCAGACCTAGGCAAGAGGTTCAGTAGTTGTTCAGATCAAATATGAGAATGGGGAAGAAATATGATCTAATTGACTTTGACCATGGAATGATTGTTGGTGCCAGACAGGGTGGTTTGAGTATTTCAGAAACTGCTGATCTCCTGGGATTTTCTTGCACAGCAGTCTCTAGAATTCACAGAGAATTGTGTGAGAAACAAACAAAAAAATCCAGTAAGCAGCATTCCTGTGGGTGAGGACACCTTGTTAATGAGAGAGGTTAGAGGAGAATGGTCAGACAGGTTCAAGCTGACAGGAAGGTGACAGTAAATCACATAACCACACGTTACAACAGTGGTGTGCAGAAGAGCATCTCTGAACACACAAAATGTTGAACCTTGAAGTGGATGGGCCACAGCAGCAGAAGACCTCAAGCATACACTCAGTGGCCACTTTATTGGCCACAGGAGGTACCTAATGAAGTGGCCACTGGCTGTATAGTGAAATGTATTATTTGCGTCGAGAACTGGGCTTTTGCCATGCTTCTGGCACCAACACAGCATGCGCATAACCTACCCGTAAACCTCTGGAATGTGGGAGGAAACCTGAGTGCCCAGAGGAAACACACACGGGCACAGGAAGATGGTTCAAACTGCTAACAAACAGTTGTGGGTACCCTGATTGTACAGCTGATGGTGTAATGCATTATGCTAACTACTAGGCTACCCTGCTGTGTTTATTTGGTCATGAACATATTTATCAATTAAAAACAATATTATAGCTAGTATGGGACTTCTGCTTCATTTGTGGTTGAGTGCCCTTAACAAACATGGCCTTAACAGTCAGAGATACATCTCCTAACCACTGTTCTGGTCAATTAGGAAGCATTGCCTAAGTACCACACGTGGCCCAATGTCTAGATGCATATTATAAGGTTTTTTCCCTTTTTTTTTTCTTTCTGTTTTTAACCAACCAGCTCATTTTGGTAAACAACAGGAATTCTGCAGATGCTGGAAATTCAAGCAACACACATCAAAGTTGCTGGTGAACGCAGCAGGCCAGGCAGCATCTGTAGGAGGAGGTGCAGTCGACGTTTCAGGCTTGGTAGCGGGGGTAGATTTTTTAAAAATAAGATACAATTATTTTATTTTATTTCATTTCATAATTCAATCTTTTTTTCTACATGATTGATTTGGAATATGGGATACTGTGATCATATTACTGTGATTTAAATGTAATGTAATTCATATTATTTACTTGTATCCTTATGAATTTTGTATTTGTATTTATGCAATTTATATAATATCAAAAAAAATTGAAAAAAGATAACTAAGCCACCACTTGCTAGGGGAGTTTGGGATAAATGGAAGAGTGTTGCTCCGTTGGCTACAGACTCTCCCCCTCTCCCTCTTCTTGCACCTCAGTAGAAGTAGGAATTAGGCAGGCTACCAGTGGATTCAAGGTACTGCTTTACTGACTGAACAGCTGTTAGGGTTAAATAACTCTAGACTCCTTATCCTGAACTCCATTCTGAGCTTGGTCAGGGCCATATGGGAGTTTGAAAGCAGGAAGGTTAGCATCACAATGGAGTGAAGTTTCTGTTAAACGAGGAAAACAAGCTCCCTCCTGTGGGTTGCCTTTTAATAACCACACGTTGAAGTTGATTATCCACAAAATCTCCAAGAGGATAAAGTTCTGTGAAAAATATCCCTGACTCCCCAAAGTAATATAGTGAAAGTTCAGGATTTCAATCCAACATTGCAATCTGCATTATTCAGTCATGGACAGTTGTATCCAAGGGAGCATGAGAAAAAGAGAGCATGGGAAAGAGTGAGAGAGAGAGAGAAAGGATGAGGGAGAAAGAAAAGAGAGAGAGAGAAAGAAAGAAAGAGGCTGAATGAGAAAGAGAGAGAGGCTGAGGATGAGGGACGGACAGAGAGTGTGAAGGAGCGAGAGAGACTCCCAAAGCCCCACCAGTTCAGATTCCACATATTATTTGATCTTTTCTCTCTCATAATCCGTATAATCCCCAAGCTCACGGTGGAAAATAGATGTCCACCTTTTTTGACCGTGATGAGCTGTATCTCTGTGTACTCAATTCATAGCTCCGGAAGTCAGGGGAGAAATCTATCAAATCATCTAGTTAATCCTTCCACAAACATTTATGAACTTGCTGATGCGGCAGAGACGGAGGAATTGCGAGAAGGGGATGGCGTTTTTGCAAGAGACAGGGTGGGAAGAGGAATAGTCCAGGTAGCTGTGAGAGTCCGTAGGCTTATAGTAGACATTAAGCTGAAAAGTTTGCAAAAAAAGAGCCATAAGTTTCTTGGCCCAAAATGTCAACTGTTTATTCCCCCATATAGACGCTGCCTGACGTAAGTTACGGGATAATTTTCAATGACCAATAAAACTGTCTTCAGAAACCGGAAACTGGAGGACCCGGAGAATACCCACACAATGCTCCAAGCAATAATAGCATCAAGCTAACCGCTACGCTACTGTGGCGCCCACAGAGGGCTTGAGTTATAAGGAGCAATTAGATTGGTCAGGATGGATTGAGTTATAAGGAGTAATTGGATAGGCCTGAAAGGCTTGAGTTATAAGGAGTGATTGGATAGGCCTGGAGGGCTTGGGTTGTAAGGAATGATTGGATTGGTCAGGATGGCTTGAATTATGAGGAGTAATTGGATAGGCCCGGAGGGCTTGAGTTAAAAGGAGTGGCTGGATAGGCCTGGACCTTCATTCCTGGAGTGTAGGATGTTGAGGGCTGACCTTTCAGAAGTGTATAAAATCATGAAGGACATGAATAATGTGAATAGTCACAGTGTTTGTCCCCCAGGGAAGGGGAGACAAAAACTAGAGCATAGACAAGGTGAAAGGAGAAAGGGAGATTAAATATTAGATTAGTTTTATTTGTCCCATGAGCGCTGCCCTCAACACTGCCCAAGGATGTGCTGGGGGCAGCCTTCAAGTGTTACCATCAAGACAGCATGTCTATAACCCACTAGCCCTAACCGGTACGTCTTTGGACTGTGGGAGGAAACCGGAGTACCGGAAGGAAATCCATGTGGTCACGGGGAGAACGTACAAACTCTGTACAGGCAGCAGCAGGAATTGAACCTGATTTAAAATTTAAAATGGATCCAAAGTGCAAATTATTCATAGAGTGGTGGGTAAATGGAAGAAGCTGCCAGAGTAAGTGGGTACAACGGTAACCAGTCAACCAATCCATCAGCTTTGATGTATTGAGACTACGTGTTACACTTTTTTTTGGATCGGTGTCATTGTTGTTTGTAAAGTGTTTCTTCCCATTCTACTGAGGAAATCTTACATTTAAAGTTGTTCTCCTTTCTCCCCTGGAAGGTCCGGAGTAAATAATGCCATGGATAAAGTGATTAGCTTTATTTGTCATCTGTACAGTGAAATGTGTCGTTTATGTCAAATCATAATAGCGGAAATAGTGCCTGGCAGCCCTCATTTGTCGCTACACTTTCAATGCCAACATAGCATGCCCACAATTCACCAACCCTAACCCATACGGTAGGTCTTTGGAATATGGAAGGGAACCGGGGCACCCAGAAGAAACCCACAGAGCCAAAGGGACAAGGTACAATCTCCTGAGAGGTAACTGCGGGAATTGAACCTCCGATCAGTGATCAGTGGTGCTGTAAAGCAATGTGCTAACTACTTTGCTACTGTGCTGCTCCTGCTCGCCCACTGGTTGCTTAGTGAAGTAGCAGTGCTTGGGAAGTTAGGCTGAAGACCAAGGAGGGACCCCAGGGCCTGGTGATCTATGTTGCAGAGTACTGAAGGAAATAGCTCTTGAAATAGTGGATGCACTAGTGGCCTCCTCACCTGCTTATTACTTCCCCGTAGGTCCCTTCCTCCTTCCCTTTCTCTCCTCTCCTATCAGATTCCTTCTTCTCCAGGTCTTGATCTTTCCACCCACCTATCATCTTCCAGCTAACCTCTCTCCCCTCTCCCCAACTTTTTACTCTGGCATCTTCCCCCTTCCTTCTCCATCCTGAAGAAGGGTCTTGGCCCACAATGTTGACTATTCCTTTCCATAGGTGCTGCCTGACCTTCTGTGTTTCTTCCAGCATTCCGTGTGCGTTGCTTCTTGCAATCTCTTTTTTTGTCTCTGGAATAGTTTCTGTCGGTCACTGGGGCAAAAAGTGGTCCAACAGTTTGAATAGGGAAGAAGCTTAACTACAGGGAATTAAGATAATTAAAGCCTTACATCAGCAGTCAAGGAAATGCTATTATATAAAGTTGCAATAACAAAGTACTTGAGAAAATGTAACAGGGTTGAAAAAAAATCAGCATAAGGTGATGAAAAAATACATCATAGAACATAGAACAACTCGGGAACAGGCCCTTTGGCCCATGATGTTGGTGCTGAACATGATGCCAAGTTAAACCGAATTTCTGTATCTGTACATGATCCACACTTAACAAATCTGCAGGATTTTTTGGAGCATCTAAATCCTATAATATTAGGGGAAAAGTGGTGGGCATGGTGTGTTTGGTCCTTAGAAGGTTTTTGATAAGATCCCAATAAGAATTTAGTGTGCAAAATGAAGCATAAAGTATTAGATTAGATTAGATTATGAGGACACTCAGTCCTTGTTTATTGTCATTTAGAAATGCATGCATTAAAAAATGATGCAATGTTCCTCCAGAGAGATATCACAGAAACACAGGACAAACCAAGGCTAAACTGACAAAACCACATAATTATAACATATAGTTACAACAGTGCAAAGCAATACTGTAATTTGATAAAGAGCAGACCATGGGCACGGTAAAAATAGTCTCAAGTCCCGATAGCCCCATCATCTCACACAGACAGTAGAAGGGAGAAACTCTCCCTGCCATGAACCTTCAGTGCCGCAAACTTGCCGATGCATTGGAAGCACCCGACCACAGCCAACTCTCAGTCCGTCCGAAAACTTCGAGCCTCCGACCAGCCCTCCGACACCGAGCACCGAGCACCATCCTCTGCCGAGCACTTCGACCCCACCCTGGCCGCCGAGCAACAAGCAAGGCCGAGGACTCGGGGCCTTCCCCTCCGGAGATATCTGGATCACACAGTAGCAGCGGCAGCGAAACAGGCATTTCAGAAGTTTCACCAGATGTTCCTCCGTCCTCTCACGTCTGTCTCCATCAACTCAGAATTATGCACGGCACCCTACTTGACAGATAACAGATATCATTCACTGGAGTGACCGCTACGAGCTGTGTCACGCTGCCATCTTCTCCTTATTAGGGGTAACATACTGACGCTATTGAGAATCGGTTGGTGACGGGAAGCAGACACTATAAGTAACTGGGAGGTATTTGGATGGTAGACTGGTAGGCTGTGGCACGATCAGTGCTTAGGCCTCAGCTACTCACAGCACATGAAGGATGGAGGAACAGTCCATCACAGGAAATGACATCCCCACCACTGAGCACACCTACAAGGAGTGCTACCACAAGAAAGCAGCATCCATCATCGAGGACCCCCACTATCCAAACCATGATCTCTTCTCATGCTGCCATTGGGAAGAAGGCAGGTCACACACCACCAAGTTCAGGAACTCTTCAACATCAGGCTCCTGAACCTCCTCAACACTGAATTGATTCCACAACCTATGGACTCACTTTTGCTGAGTCTATAACTCATGTTCTCAGTTTTATTTGTTTATTTGTTTGTTTGTTTATTGTTTATTGTTATTATATTATTATTATTATTGTATTTGCACAGATTGTCTTCTTTTGCACATTGGTTGTTTGTCAGTCTTTGTGTGTAATTTTTAATTGATTTCATATTATGTTTTTGTGCCACAGTGAACGGCTGCAAGGAAGTGAATCTAAGACTAGTATATTTACTAGTATATACTTTTTAAAAAAGGAGGGAGAGAGAAACCGGGGAATTATAAACCGGTTAGCCTGACGTCGGTGGTGGGGAAACTGCTGGAGTCAGTTATCAAGGATGTGATAACAGCACATTTGGAAAGCGGTGAAATGATCGGACAAAGTCAGCATGGATTTGTGAAAGGAAAATCATGTCTGACGAATCTCATAGAATTTTTTGAGGATGTAACTGGTAGAGTGGATAGGAGAGAACCAGTGGATGTGGTATATTTGGATTTTCAAAAGGCTTTTGACAAGGTCCCACACAGGAGATTAGTGTGCAAACTTAAAGCACACGGTATTGGGGGTAAGGTATTGGTGTGGGTGGAGAATTGGTTAGCAGACAGGAAGCAAAGAGTGGGAATAAACGGGACCTTTTCAGAATGGCAGGCGGTGACTAGTGGGGTACCGCAAGGCTCAGTGCTGGGACCCCAGTTGTTTACAATATATATTAATGACTTGGATGAGGGAATTAAATGCAGCATCTCCAAGTTTGCGGATGACACGAAGCTGGGTGGCAGTGTTGGCAGTGAGGAGGATGCTAAGAGGATGCAGGGTGACTTGGATAGGTTGGGTGAGTGGGCAAATTCATGGCAGATGCAAGTTAATGTGGATAAATGTGAAGTTATCCACTTTGGTGGCAAAAATAGGAAAACAGATTATTATCTGAATGGTGGCCGATTAGGAAAAGGGGACGTGCAACGAGACCCGGGTGTCATTATACACCAGTCATTGAAAGTGGGCGTGCAGGTACAGCAGGCGGTGAAAAAGGCGAATGGTATGCTGGCATTTATAGCGAGAGGATTCGAGTACAGGAGCAGGGAGGTACTACTGCAGTTGTACAAGGCCTTGGTGAGACCACACCTGGAGTATTGTGTGCAGTTTTGGTCCCCTAATCTGAGGAAAGACATCTTTGCCATAGAGGGAGTACAAAGAAGGTTCACCAGATTGATTCCTGGGATGGCAGACTTTCATATGAAGAAAGACTGGATGAACTGGGCTTGTACTCGTTGGAATTTAGAAGATTGAGGGGGGATCTGATTGAAACGTATAAGATCCTAAAGGGATTGGACAGGCTAGATGCAGGAAGATTGTTCCCGATGTTGGGGAAGTCCAGAACGAGGGGTCACAGTTTGAGGATAGAGGGGAAGCCTTTTAGGACCGAGATTAGGAAAAACTTCTTCACACAGAGAGTGGTGAATCTGTGGAATTCTCTGCCACAGGAAACTGTTGAGGCCAGTTCATTGGCTATATTTAAGAGGGAGTTAGATATGGCCCTTGTGGCTACGGGGGTCAGGGGGTATGGAGGGAAGGCTGGGGCGGGGTTCTGAGTTGGATGATCAGCCATGATCATAATAAATGGCAGTGCAGGCTCGAAGGGCCGAATGGCCTACTCCTGCACCTATTTTCTATGTTTCTATGTTTCTATATGGTGACATTATATATACTTTGATAATAAATTTACTTTGAATTTTGAACTTTGAAGTGTAACTGCTGCGAGTCTGTAAATAACATAAGGCTGGGGGAGAGTGTGAACTGTTACAAAAAGACTCCTATTTGATTCACATTCAGTGTTCACTTTATTAGATATCTCCTTTATCTAATAAAGTGGCCATTTAGTGCAGGCTTGTGGTTTTCTGCTGCTGCAGCCTATCCACTACAGGGTTCGACATGTAGTACGGTAGAGGTGCTCCTCTGCACACCACTGTTGTAATGTGTGTTTGCTTGAGTGGCTTGTCAGCTTGTACCAGCCTGGCCATTCTCCTCTGACCTTTCTCTCACTGACATGCTGTTCCTACACTGAGCATGCGTCCTCCCTGACGGTCATGAGAGGAGTGCACGTGCTGGAGACGGAGGATCCACAGTGATGGATGCCGTTTTCCTGAGGCACCGCCTTTTGAAGATGCCCTCGATGGCGGGGAGGTTAGCGCCCATGATGGAGCTGGCCGTGTCTGTAGCGGCCTGCAGCTTTTTCTGACCCTGTGCACTACAGCCTCATTGCCAGGAGGAAATACAACCTGTCAGAATGCTCTCCACTGTACAGGTAGAACGTAGCACATAGACACTACAAGCCCTTCAGAACAGTTCAGGCCCTTCAGCCCATGACGTTGCGCCAACTTTTTAACTCTAAGGTCAATCTAACCATTCACTCCTACATATCCCTCCATGTGCTTATCATCCAATTGCCTATCTGAGAGTCTCTTAAATGTCCTTAATGTGTCTGCTGCTACCACCACCCCTGGCAGCATGTTCTACACACTCACCACTCGCTGTGTAAAAAAATTACCTCTGACAACCCGCCTATATTTTCCTCCAATCACCTTAAAATTACACCCCCTTGTATTAGTCATTTCCACCCTTCGAAAAGTTTTCTGGCTGTCCACTCGATCTATGCCTCTTATCTTGTACAAGGCATCTCATGCGTGTCTTGTCATCTATAGAAATTTGTTCAAGTTTGTTGAGTATTCTAGGACTTTGGTTTGATAACCTAAGGGAATAAAACAAGAAATTGTATGGAAATTCTTACTGGAGATTAACTGGGTGATGGAATACTTAAAAAGGCTATGCTCCCACTTGAAGAAAGATGGTGAACAGATTGTATAACTATGTAGGTTCATTATGGTGCAGGCATTTACAGTAGTTTAATTCTATTATGTTTTTGTGAATGCCCACAAGAAGATCAATCTCAGGGTAGTATACGGTGACATGTATGTACTTTGATAATAAATTTTCTTTGAACTTTGAACTTTTGCTATGAAGTCTCTAAGGAGACATGACAATGTATGCAATGAAAAAGGTGTTACACCACGTTTAGGGCAGTGGAGCAAGAGAAGACAGAGGAAACACAAAGGGACAATAGACTAAGAAGGAGTCGCAGACTCAGGGTCACCATGGTAGTGTAGTGGTTAGGGTGACACTATCATAGCTCGGGGTATCCTGGAGTTTGGAGTTCAATTCTGGTGCCGTTCTGTAAGGAGTCTGCACATCCTCCCGGCAGAATGCATGAGTTTTCCCTGGGTGCTCCTGTTTCCTCCCACAGTCCAAAGATGTAGAAGGTAGGTTAATTGGTTATTGTAAATTGTCCCATGATTAGGTTAAGGCGAATTGGTTTTGTTGGGGGTTACTGGGTGGCATGGCTCAAGGGAATGGAAGGGCTTGCACCATACTGTATCGCTAAAAAAAAATTTAAAAAATTATTATTTCAGCAAGTGAATGAACAATTTATGAAGCAGGAAGCTGATACTGATTCAGACTAAAACAAGCAGGAGAGATTTCATCCAAAAGGTCATACTCTGGGACACAGTATATGAATAAGTTGAAACATAATATGTGATTCGTGTTGGCATGTGGCCAAGTGGTTAACGCGTTTGTCTAGTGAATTGAAGGTCACTAGTTCGAGCCTTGGCTGAGGCAACGTGTGTGTCCTTGAACAAGGCACCTTACCACACATTGCTCTACGACGACACCAGTGCCAAGCTGTATGGGTCCTAATGCCCTTCCCTTGGGCAACATCGGTGGCGTGGAGAGGGGAGACTTGCAGCATGGGCAACTGCCGGTCTTCCATACAACCTTGCCCAGGCCTGCACCCTGGAAAACTTTCCAAGGCGCAAATCCATGGTCTCATGAGACTAACAGATGCCTAAAATATGTGATTTGAAAATCATCCTTGGGAGGAAAGATACAGTTCACAGTATCGACAATATTTTCCTGGAAATTTGTCTGGACCCGCTGCAGAGTAATTGAGAGACTGGTTGCTTACAGGCCAGACCATACTAAGACTAACCAAGAAACTGTGAGATGGCTGGCGTTTCTAATGCAGACAGACAGAATGAGCAAGTTATCTAAAGACGGAGAAAGCAATTTTTATGGTTATTCACTAGTTTCACTGCCGTGATAATAGTACTGTCATTTCAGACAGAGTCAAATTATTGAAATTTAATTTCTTCAGGTTTGGGATTCAATCCAGTACAATAATTCAGGTCTATAGATACCTGTCATCAAAAATCGGACATATTCTACCATAGCTACATCCCAAACTGCTTAGCACTTTCAGTCTTTATCTCAGATTTCCAGTATTTTCAGCAGCTCACATCTTTCAGCATTAGACTGGCTGGGCAAACTTTTCAATGATATCCTCTGGGGAGTGGGCAGCTTTACCCAAGAAATCATTTGCACATTAATTTCTTCCATGCCACAGTGAGAATTATAGCAGTCACAGTATCTGATTGGAATCGAAGTTAAAGTGTTCAAATCCCACCAAGGCAAGAGGTGAAACTGTTGTCTATTTTATATATCAGTCATGTTTGAGTAATCTTGTTGATTTAAATTATTCGTTACAGATTATAGTAAAAATACATTAATTACATACGTCATCACCCTACCTCGTGGTACATGCACACATCGTGTAAAGTAAAGGCAAAGTTACACCTGCATTTTGGACTCCTATTTTCATTTGAATTTGTTTAATGTTTTGAAGTTACAAAGGATAGCAGAAATGAAGTTGTAATATATATGAAAATGGAAATCAGAAGATCTGTGGAGATCTAAAGTAAAAACAGAAAGATGCAGGGCATGTTCAGCAGGTCGATCAGCATAATTTGGCATCGAGTTAGAAAGGATGTGCTGAAACTAGAGAGGGTTCAAAAGAGGTTCACGAAAATGATTCCAGAATTGAATGGCTTGTCATATGAAGAGTATTTGATGGCTCTGGGCCTGTATTCATAAGACATTAAGAGAATAAGACATAGGAGCAGAATTAGGCCATTCAGCCCATTGAGTCTGCTCTGTCATTCCATCATGGTTAATCCCGATCCCACTCAATCCCATACACCTGCCTTCTCGCCATGTCCTTTGATGCCCTGACCAATCCGGAAACAATCATCTTTTGTCTTAATCATACTCACAAACTTGGCCTCCACTGCAGTCTGTGGCAGAGCATTCCACAGATTCACTACTCTCAGGCTAAAAAAAATGCTTTCTTACCTTTGTCCTAGAGTTGTCCCTCAATTTTGAGGTTTGTGCCCTCTGAATTCAATGGAATTCGGAAGAATGAGGGGTGACTTCATTGAACCCTATCAAATGGTGAAAGGCCTTGATAGAGTGAATGTGGAGAGGATGTTTTCCATGGTGGGAGAGTCTAAGACCAGAGTACACAGCCTCGGAGTAGAGGGGCGTCCTTTTAGAACAGAGATGAGGAGGAATTTCTTTAGCCAGAGAGTGGTGAATCTGTGGAAATTTTTGCATAGGTTGCTATGGAGACTAAGTTTTCATGTATTTTTCAGGCAGAGATTGATAGATTCTTGATTAAATCAGCCATAATGAAATGGCCGAACAGACTTAATGAGCCAAAATGGCCTAATTTTGTTCCTATACCTTCCGGTCTTTTAATGTTAAGCACAGACAACGTGAGTCAGAGGGCCTGTTCCTCTGTTGTACTATTCTAACTTCTATGTTTAAACAGAGCTAACCTTTCAAATTGATAACCTTTCATTAGAACTAGGAAAGATTAAAAACAAAGTTAAAATTAATTAATTTCAGACCCTTCGACCCACAATGTTTTGCTAACCCTTTAACCTACTCTAGCTATTCACTCAATTTGTACCTCTTATTGCACACATCTGTCAAGTCATCTCTCACTCTCCTTTGCTCCAAAGAGAAAAGGCCTAGCTCACTCAGCCTATTCTTATAAGCCATGCCCTCTAGACCAAACAGCATCCGTGTAAATCTCCTCTCCTCTTCCCCCTCTTGAAAGCTTGCACTTCCATCCCATAATGAGGTGACCAAAACAGAATACAATATTCCAATTTCAATTGAAACGTCAACTGCGTCTCTTCCTATAGATGCTGCTTGGCCTGCTGCGTTCACCAGCAACTTTGATGTGTGTTACAATATTCCAAGTCCTGCTGTCACCGCACCTCCAAGCGTTCTGAGTTCAGTTCCAGCCTCAGATACCGGATGAATGGATTCTGCACGTTCTTCTATTGATTCACTCTGAATGCTTCAGTTTTCTTTAACATTCAAAAGCAAAGCAAGTTGATAGGTGAATTGGCCAGTGTAGCTTGTACCTAGTAGGTAGAATCTGGGAAGGAGTTAGATTAGATTATGAGAACACTCAGTCCTCTTTTATTGTCATTTAGAAATGCATACATGCATTAAGAAATGATACAATGTTTCTCCGGAGTGATATCACAGAAAACAGGACAAACCAAAGACCAACACTGACAGAACCACAAAATTATAACATATAGTTACAGCAGTGCAAAACAATACCATAATTTGATGAAGAACAAACCATGGGCACGGTAAAAAAAAGTCTCAAAGTCCCCGAGTCCCCGATAGCAGGCGGCAAAAGGGAGAAACTCCCTGCCATAAACCTCCAGGCACCGTCAACTTGCCGATGCCTTGGAAGCAGCCAACCACGGCCGACACTGAGTCCATCCGTCCAAAAACTTCAAGCCTCCGACCAGCCCCTCTGATACAGCCTCCCGAGTGCCATCCTCTGCTGAGCGCCTTCAACCTCTCCCCGGCCGCTGAAACACGCAAAGCCGAGGATTTCGGGGCCTTCTGCTCCGGAGATTCCGGTTACCACACAGTAGCAGCGGCAGCGAAGCGGGCATTTCAGAAGTTTTCCAGATGTTCCTCCGTACTCTCACGTCCATCTCCATCAAATCAGAATTGTGCACGGTTCCCTACTTGACAGATTACAGACATCACCACTGAAGTGGCCGCGCACGCTGCCGTCGCGCCGCCATCTTCTCCTCCCTCCTCTGTCCAATATTAGAACATTGGACATAGAAGATTACAGCACAGAAACAGGCCCTTTGGCCCACAGTGTTGTTCTGATTCAATGGGTAATCGTTCTCTTCTGCCTACGCAATGTCCATACCCTTCCATTTTCCTTACATTCACGTGCCTATGAAAATGTCTCTTAAAAGACCCTAATGTGTCTGCCTCTACCACCACCCCAGGCACCCACTACTCTCTGTGCAAAAACCTTGCCCCTCACATTACTCCCTCTAATCTTAAATGCATGCCCTCTGGAACCCTGAGAAAATGTACTGTCTGTCTACTCTATCTAGGTCTCTCATAATCTTACAAACTTCTATCAGATCTCCTATCAGTCTCAGCCACCTCGGAGAAACCAACCCAAATTTGTCATTCTCATTCTTCTATGGCCTTCTGTCCTTCCTTATCAGTTTCCTCCTTCCCCAGCCCCTTATCCCTTTCACCAATTTACTTCCTAGCTCTTTACTTCACCCCTCTCCCCTCCCAGGTTCACCTATCACCTACCTCCTTGTATTTCTTCCTCCCCTCCCCCATTTTCTTACTCTGACCTCTCATCTTTTATCTCCAGTCCTGATGAAGGATCTCAGCCCAAGACGTCGGCTGTTTGTTCCTTTCCACAGATACTGCCTGGCCTGCTGAGTTCCTCCAGCATTTTGTGGGTGTTGCTTGGATTTCCAGCATCGACAGATTTCCTCTTGTTTGTCCATGTCTGTCCAGCCTCACATTACAGCTCTTATCCAGCCAGCATCCTCGTAAACCTCTTCTGCACCCTCTCCAAAGCCTCGATGTCCTTCCTGTAATGTGGTGACCAGAACGGTAACAATACTCCAGATTAATAATGGTTGTCATGGATTTAGTGGTCCAAAGAGATGTATAACTCTATGAAGTTGTAGCTCTTAAATGGCCTGGCAGCTCACTTAGCGACACCATTTTGGCCAGTAATACCCAGATCCTGAGGCACAAATACATAAATAAAAACATTGATTTTATATGTGACCCCAAATGAATAAATATATTTTTTAAAAAATCGGAAGTGGAGAACGGGAAACACATTTATAACATGCTGGAGGAACTCAGCAGGTCGGGCAGCATCCGTGGAAACGATGAGTCGATGTTTCAGGCCGGAACCCTTCATCAGGACTGAAGAGGGAAGGGGCAGAGGCCCTATAAAGAAAGTGGGGGGAGAGTGGGAAGGAGAAGGCCAGTAGGTCCAGTTGAAAAACCAGTAATTTACACGTTCCCAGGAAGGAGACGTGGCTGTGGTAACGGGTCCGGGTCAGGACGCATTTAATATTTCAGGACAATAAGATGTTGACTTGAAATGCTAATTCTCTTAATTCCTCAGTGTTTCCTTTCTGGAAAGCACTATACAGCTATTAAAACAAAAAAAAATCTTCATGCCATCTTAGAAGTTTCTTTCCTCAGGCAGTTAATCTGATCAACCACTATAGTTAGCTGCTCTCCCTCTGTTTATTAGCTCAGTCACTGCACTGTAAATATTATTCCGTATCTGTACTAATAATTTATTGTTATATAATTCTTTATTCTATATAAATGTTGAAGCAATTTGATTCAGAATGTTGTTGCTTGGTCCTACTGTTTGCATGATTTGTGTTTTTTCCCTTCTTTCTCTGCGCATTGGGTTTTGGTCTTTTTTTTAATTGGGTTCATTTGGGTTTCTTGCTTTGTGGCTGTCTGTAAGTAGGCAAATCTCAAGGTTGTATAATGTATACATACTTTAATAATAAATGTACTTTTGACTTTGGTTTTGGTTTTTTGTTGGATGTTGTTACAACATGCCACAGCAAGCTCTTAATACATATAAATGTATATGGAGAATTCTGTTGATCCTTGGTCTTTTCCATCACTTTCTGTTTTTATTTGATATAAGTAATTGGCTGTTCAGAGTGTTATATCATTTGAAGAGGCAGATTAAGGAAAACATCTTTTCCGCAGAGTTACAGGATCCAGAGGTGGTCAATCACAGAGCATCATTTAACCATCCTAGCTTTTCATTAAAACCTAATAAATTTCCAGTGTCTATGTATAGTATCACAACACAGCAATTACCATTGATAAAGGTGTTTCGACAGTTCATACAGACAATGACCTGTATCTTCTCCTTAGACCACCATGCAACAATAATCACTGACAGGAGGTCAATTAAAGTCTCAGAAACACTGAAATTCTCATGTGTTTAATGTTCTCAAAGCCCAGTGAAATTCATTCTTGGCTTCCAATGCGAGAATCAGACCCAAGAACAAGAATAGGTTAGTCATACCCATGTTGCCTCATCTTTAATTTCTATTTAAATCCATGGTTAATGAAATTCTATTGATCTGATTCCTGAAAGCTCCTTTAAACCTCCCGCCCCAAAATCAATAGTGTTTTCAGGCCATGTTTTATGGAATTCTACTGTGTTGATATTCCTCCTACATGGCTGAGGTTTATCAGTCATACTATATTCCTTTTCCAAATATTTTCTACTTTCCTTTACTATTTCTTTTCTTCATGTCAACCCTGCTGAATCCTTTACACATTTTTAGCACCTTAATCAATTCACCTCTTTATTTTCTCTCCACTTGTCTGTCTCCACCTGTCATCCACCCTTCCTCCTCCCATCTGTCCATCATTACCTCCTCCCCATCGGGTTTCACCTATCACCTGCCAGGCCTTGGCTCACTCCCACCTCATCTCCTGCTCCAAGTTTGGAAAGCCTAGTCACTTTAAAACCTACAAAACCAAAGTATTTATTCATATATCTAAAGATACATATTGGAATAGACCGTTCCAGTCCAGCAAGCTACACCACCCAGCAGTCCTCCTATTTAACCCTAGCCTAATCAGATGACGTTACAATAGCCAATTAACCTGCCAGCTGGTACGTCTTTGGAATGTGGGAGGAAACCAGAGCACGCGGAGGAAACCCACGCGTGTCACGGGAAGGACACACAAACGTCTTACAGACAGTGTTGGAATTGAACTCCAAACCCAGCCGCTCTGAGCTGTAATAGTGTCACGGTAACCACTATGCTATGCTGAGCTCTTCACGATAAAAAAATTGTTTTCTCAGTGCATACAGTGCTTTGACATTAAAAGAAGTATACATTTCAATTTTACTCAAAAGTACTAACTGGAAACCGATTGGAAACATCTTAACATAACTCCCCATCAAGGCGCCCCAAAGCAGAACAAGTTCTTGATCCCAACAGACTAACTACAGTTGAAGTCAGAAGTTTACATACACCTTAGCCAAATACATTTAAACTCAGTTTTTCACAATTCCTGACATTTAATCTTAGAAAACATTCCCTGTCTTAGGTTAGTTAGGATCACTACTTTATTTTAAGAATGTGAAACGTCAGAATAATAGTAGAGAGAATGATTTCTTTCAGCTTTTATTTCTTTCATCACTTTCCCAGTGGGTCAGAAGTTTACATACACATTGTTAGTATTTGGTAGCATTGCCTTTAAATTGTTTAACTTGGGTCAAATGTTTTGGGTAGCCTTCCACAAGCTTCTCACAGTAAGTTGCTGGAATTTTGTTCCATTCCTCCAGACAGAACTGGTGTAACTGAGTCAGGTTTTTAGGCCTCCTTGCTCGCACATGCTTTTTCAGTTCTGCCCACAAATTTTCTATCTGATTGAGGTCAGGGCTTTGTGATGGCCACTCCAATACCTTGACTTTGCAACTTAAGCAATTCTGCCACAACTTTGGAGGTATGCTTGGAGTCATTGTCCATTTGGAAGACCCATTTGCAACTGAGCTTTAACTTCCTGGCTGATGTCTTGAGATGTTACTTCAATATATCCACATAATTTTCCTTCCTCATGATGCCATCTATTTTGTGAAGTGCACCAGTCCCTCCTGCAGCAAAGCACCCCCACAACAGGATGCTGCCACCCCCATGTTTCACAGTTGGGATGGTGTTCTTCGGCTTGCAAGCCTCACCCTTTTTTCCTCCAAACATACCGATGGTCATTATGGCCAAACAGTTCAATTTTTGTTTCATCAGAGCAGAGGATATTTCTCCAAAAAGTAAGATCTTTGTCCCCATGTGCACTTGCAAACTGTAGTCTGGCTTTTTTATGGCGGTTTTGGAGCAGTGGCTTCTTCCTTGCCGAGCAGCCTTTCAGGTTATGTCGATATAGGACTCGTTTTACTGTGGATATAGATACTTGCCTACCCGTTTCCTCCAGCATCTTCACAAGGTCCTTTGCTGTTGTTCTGGGATTGATTTGCACTTTTTGCACCAAAGTACATTCATCTCTAGGAGACAGAATGCATCTCCTTCCTGAGCGGTATGATGGTTGCGTAGTCCCATGGTGTTTATACTTGTGTACTATTGTTTGTACAGATGAATGTGGTACCTTCAGGCGTTTAGAAATTGCTCCCAAGGATGAACCAGACTTGACATAATTTTCTGACCTCAATCCCATAGAAAATTTGTGAGCAGAACTGAAAAAGCGTGTGCAGGCAAGGAGGCCTACAAACCTGACTCAGTTACACCAGTTCTGTCTGGAGGAATGGAACAAAATTCCAGCAACTTACTGTGAGAAGCTTGTGGAAGGCTACCCAAAACATTTGACCCAAGCTAAACAATTTAAAGGCAATGCTCCAAATACTAACGAAGTGTATGTAAACTTCTGACCCACTGGGAAAGTGATGAAAGAAATAAAAGCTGAAATAAATCATTCTCTCTACTATCATTCTGACATTTCACATTCTTAAAATAAAGCGTGAGATGTGGGACTTTCGAGAGACTTTGAACTTTTTTACTGTGCAATGGCCTGTTCTTCATCAAGTTATGGTATTGTTGCACTGTTGTAACTATATGTTATATTTATGTGGTTTTTGTTAGTTTTTTCAGTCGTGGTCTGCCCTGTGTTTTTGTGATATCACACCAGAGGAATATTCTATCATTTCTTAATGCATGCATTACTAAATGACAATAAAGGAGGACTGCGTGTCCTCATAATCTAAAAAAAAGTAGTGATTCTTACTGGCCTAAGACAGGGAATGGTTTCTAGGATTAAATGTCAGGAATTGTGAAAAACAGAGTTTAAATGTATTTGGCTAAGGTGTATGTAAACTTCTGATTTCAACTGTACCTTCTTCACCACCCGATCTACTTAGGTAACAACTTTCAGGAAACTATAAACTTGAGCGCTAAGATCCCTCTACCTTCTGCATTCGTTAACATCGCATCATTTTCTGTATCAGTCCTGCCCTTGTTTGATTTGACACCTATTGTGCTAAGATAGAGTGGACATCCTTTAGAGAGTGGTGAATCTGTGGAATTCATTGTCACAGATAACTGTGAAGGCCAAGTCATTGGGTATATTTTGAGCAGATGTTGATAGATCCTTGATTAGTAAGCACGTCAAAGGTTACAGGGAGTAAGCAGGAGAATGGGGGTGAGAGGGATAATAAATCAGCCACAAAGGAATGGTTGAGCAGTCTTGATGAGTCGAATGGCCTAACTCTGCTCCTCTGTCTTATGGTCTTATGGACTTCCCAAAACACATCACCTCACACTTGTCAGGATTAAATTTCATCTGCCAGTTCAGCAGCTAAGTTTTCATTAGTCAGTTAATTATTTAGCCCTAAAGAAAGAAAGCTTTGTTTTGGAGCCGTGCAAGAACAACAGTGACATTTCAATCCTAGACCCTTAGAGGTTGTGCGGAGCTAGAGTTTTGGAAGTAGGAATTAGAAAGCAATTAAGACAGGCAATCAACACATTGTCTCTATGAGCGTCTGTCCCATTCCTCAAAGGGAGTTCTTCAGTGGATATGAGAAGTTATTAATAAGAATCCTCTCACAGTTAAAAGTTCAAAGTAAATTTATGATCATATATCTTACATAACTGTGGGATTCATTTACTTGCAGGCATGCACAGAAAAATAAAGAAGTACAATAGAATTCACAATGCCCGAGATATTTGTGGTTTAAGTGATAAGGAAATCGAGTTAAAGTTATGAAGGAGGGAGAATCTGCTGAGAATATGGTTGAGATAACTGTGGAAGTCTAAAGGTTTGTAATGGGTGTTTGGTACTAAGATAGAGACCCAGAAGGGGATGAGAAAACTTAGGGGTAGACCATGTGTGAGTGAAGAATGAAAGGCAGAGAAGTGTGGAAAGTGGTGGCAAATGTAATGGAAATTTCGTTTCTTAGATGATGTCAGGTGAACTCTGTTTTTCTGCAGAGTTAAAGCTGCATTCATCCTGGCAAATGGAGGGTTTTCTGTTATATTCAGGAGCTTTGTCCAGTGAAGAGACTTTGGGGTGTCAGGAAGTGTTCACAAGAGCAAAGATGTGATGCTGAGGCTTTATAAGGCACTAGTGAGGCCTCACGTTGAGTATTATGAACAGTTTTGGCCCCCTCATCTTAGAAGAGATGTGCTGGCATTGGAGAGGGTCCAGAGGAGGTTCACAAGGATGATTCCAGGAATGAAAGGGGTACCTTACAAGAAAAATTTAATAGCTCTGGGTCTGTACTCACTGGAATTCGGAAGGATGGTGGGGGGGAGGGGGGATCTCATTGAAACCTTTCGAATGTTGAAAGGCCTAGACAGAGTAAATGTGGAAAGGATGTTTCCCATGGTGAGAGAGTCTAGGGCAAGAGGGCACAGCCTCAGGATAGAGGGGCACCCTTTCAAAACAGAGATGCGGATAAATTTCTTTAGCCATAGGGTAGTGAATTTGAGGAATTTGTTGCCACATGCAGCTGTGGAGGCCAGGTTGTTGGGTGTATTTAAGGCAGAGTTTGATAGGTTCCTAATTGGACATGGCATCAAAGGTTACGGGGAGAAGGCCGGGAACTGGGGTTGAGGAGGAGAGAAAAAAAGGATCGGCCATGTTTAAATGGTGGAGCAGACTCGATTGGCCAGATGGCCTAATTCTGCTCCTGTGTCTTATGTCTTATGGTCTTATGGAGTCACTTGCCAAAGATTACTCACCTCCTGACCCGCTCTTGTAACTACAATATTGGTTGGGTTGAATTGTTCTCTGATCTTGGCAATCCATTTGTGAACATTTCATCACCATACAAGGAGACATCATTCTATTGTGATGAACCATTAGAAAATGGATTGCCAAGATAGGAGAACGATTCAATCCAACCAGCAACCACCTGAGCTACACATTTTCTGAGTTGCTTCCAACCACTGTATTTCTGTGGTTAGTGCGCTTTAAATGTTCAGTCATAGACGGTAGACTTTAAGACCATATGACCTTATGTGGTAAATTGGATCAGCAAATTTGCTGATGATACAAAGATTGGAGGTGTAGTAGACAGTGAGGAAGGTTTTCAGAGCCTGCAGAGGGACTTGGACCAGCTGGAAAAATGGGCTGAAAAATGGCAGATGGAGTTTAATACAGATAAGTGTGAGGTATTGCACGTTGGAAGGACAAACCAAGGTAGAACATACAGAGTTAATGGTAAGGCACTGAGGAGTGCAGTAGAACAGAGGGATCTGGGAATACAGATACAAAATTCCCTAAAAGTGGCGTCACAAGTAGATAGGGTTGTAAAGAGAGCTTTTGGTACATTGGCCTTTATTAATCAAAGTATTGAGTATAAGAGCTGGAATGTTATGATGAGGTTGTATAAGGCATTGGTGAGGCCGCATCTGGAATATTGTGTTCAGTTTTGGTCACCAAATTACAGGAAGGATATAAATAAGGTTGAAAGAGTGCAGAGAAGGTTTACAAGGATGTTGCCAGGACTTGAGAAACTCAGTTACAGAGAAAGGTTGAATAGGTTAGGACTTTATTCCCTGGAGCGTAGAAGAATGAGGGGAGATTTGATAGAGGTATATAAAATTATGATGGGTATAGATAGAGTGAATGCAAGCAGGCTTTTTCCACTGAGGCGAGGGGAGAAAAAAACCAAAGGACATGGGTTAAGGGTGAGGGGTGAAAAGTTTAAAGGGAACATTAGTGGGGGCTTCTTCACACAGAGAGTGGTGGGAGTATGGAATGAGCTGCCAGATGAGGTGGTAAATGCGGGTTCTTTTTTAACATTTAAGAATAAATTGGACAGATACATGGATGGGAGGTGTATGGAGGGATATGGTCGGTGTGCAGGTCAGTGGGACTAGGCAGAAAATGGTTCGGCACAGCCAAGAAAGGCCAAAAGGCCTGTTTCTGTGCTGTAGTTTCTATGGTTCCTATGGACATAGGAGCAGACTGAGACAATTCAATACATTGAGTCTGTTGCACCATTCAATCATGGCTGATTTACTTTCCCTCTCAACCCTATCTTCTTGCCTTTTCCCCATAACCTTTGATACACTTACCAATCGGGAACCTGTCAGCCTCCACCTGGACCTGGTCTCCATAGCCATCTGTGGCAATGAATTCCACAGATTCACCACCCTCTGGCCAAAGAAATTCCAACAAATTACACAACAGTGATAATGATCCTGATTCTGATTGTGATTTTGATTTACCTCAGCTCTAAGTGGATGTTCCTCTATTCTGAGGTTGTGCCCTCTGGACCTAGACCCCCCCCCCTTTAAGAAACACCCTCTTCACATCCACTGTATGAAGGCCTTTCAATATTCAGTAGATTTCAATGAGTTTTCCCTCTCATTCTTCTAAACACCAGTGAGTATCGACCCTGAGCCATCAAATTATCCTTGGTATTGATGTTGCAGTGAATCATATCAAGGATAGTTGGTTAGATTCTCTCTTGTTGAAGCTGGGGGTGGCATGGTAGACAGCAGTTAACATAGTGTTCCTAACTTTAGAATGTACTATTGGGCAATTAATATTTGATATATTACTTTTTGGATTCACTATTAAGATGTACATGAATGTCCTTCATGGTTGGATTTGCAGGTAAACTCGGTGAAAGGATTCTCTTCGGCCCCTTTACTGGGAGCTCCTCTTCCCTTTTTGTTCTCTAAGATTAGTAGACAAGATTTTAATCCCATTATTAAACATACTTTAAGAATTTGGTTTCAGTTTCGTAGATTTTTTGAGTTAAATAATTTTATTCTTTCTAGTAATATCTATCTCAATTATTTTTTAAAACCATCAGTTTTGGATAAGGCCTTTTTAATTTGGAAAACCAAGGGAATAATAACTTTTTCAGATTTGTTTTTAGGGGATTATTTAATGTCTTTTTCTCAGTTAGTGGATAAATATGATTTATCTAATGTACACTTTTTTAGATATTTACAAATTAGGAATTTTTTACATGGTTTGTTGCCAAATTACCCTTCTGCTTATCCACCTAATATGACAGACGCTCCCTTTCAGTTTAAACCATTTCAAAAAAGGGTTGATAGCTATAATCTATAAACGGTTATTGAACTCACGAATGATATCTAATGATAAAATTAAACGCGCTTGGAAATCGGAATTTCAAGGGTCATTTTCAGATAATCAATGGAGTAAAATTTTTCATTTGGTTAACAACTCATCTATTTGTGCCCGTCATTCCTTGATACAGTTCAAGGTAGTGCATCGGGCCCATATGTCAAAGGATAAACTGGCGCGAATTTTCTCCAATATCAATCCTATTTGTGACAGAAGTAATACTGAGCTGGCCACTTTAACTCATATGTACTGGTCTTGTGTAAAGCTAGATAACTTTTGGAGAGATGTTTTTAAAATACTATCAAAAGTTTTGGATCTGGATCTACAACTTAACTTACTTAATTTTTGGGATTATCCCATCGGAAGCAGGAAATATTCCTGTTTCCGCTCAACGTATGATAGCCTTTTCGACCTTACTGGCTAGGAGAGCCACCTTATTGAAGTGGAAGGATTCTAATCCACCTACTGTCTTTTATTGGCTCTCCTCCATTATGTCCTATTTAGAGAAAATAAGAAGTCAGACATTTGATGCATCCTTTAAATTTGAGCAAATCTGGTGACCTTTTATCCAATATTTTCATTTAATTTGATTTATTACTCTTTCAATTTTTTTTTCAAAGTTTTAGATTTGATCGGAAGGTCTTTCTTCCTTTTTTTTGGTTGTATCCTCAAAATGGACTGCCCAGTCCCTCTTTATTTTACTTTTTGTTTTGTTTTTTTTATATAGTGTAGTGGGTTTTTTTCTCTCTTCATTTAAAACTCAATGTTTTTTCTTTTCTCTTCATAAACTGGTAAGAGGAGAATTGCCATTTTCTTTGTTTATTATTATATATTTTATACTAGTTTAACAATGTCTACGATTTTGACAATGTTTATCTTAATCTCGGTTTATATTGTTACTGATATATATATGTGAGATATTCTCCTCTTGATTGTATTTATGTTCCTTTTAAATCAATAAAAAGATTAATAAAGAAAGAACATAGTGTTATTACAGTGTCAGCTATAAGATCAGGAGTGCAATTCCTGCCACTGTCTGAAAGGTATTTGTACGTTCTACTGCGACCACGTGGGTTACTTCTGAGTGCTCTGGTCTCCTCCCAAGTCCCAAAGATATACAGTTATTTGGTTTGTCGGTCACCTGATTGTAAATAGATGGCCTGGACTCATTGGACTGTCGCCATGCTGTATTTCCTACTGAAATAAATAAATAGGCTGACTGCACGGTAATTAACCCGACTGGATTTGCGGTATTACTTGCGAACGTAGATAGGGAAGGTTGTACAATGCAGTTGAGAGCATTGTAACTGTCCTGAAAGTCGTTCACCGGAGGCACGGCTATTCTGGAGCACAAGGCTGGGAAGTTGTCTGATCCCCCGGCCTTTGTTCTATCCAGTGTGCACGGCTATTTGTTGTTATCACATGGAGTGCGTCAAATAGGCTGGAGACAGGCTTCTGGGAATCTTGGGAGGACGCCGGGATGAATCGTTTCTTCAGCACTTCAGGCTAAACGCGGTTATAAATGCTTCAGCCTTTTCTTTAGCACACACATGCTGGGTCCCAGCATCACAGGTTCTCCTGGTGCCTCTGCCCGTCATTAGCTGCTTAATTACCCGGCACCGTCCAAGACAGGGCAGCGGAGCTTTGGTCTCGTCTGCTGGTGTGGGATCAGCTCGCTCTGTCCATTCCATGCTGCCTCTGGCTGTTTCGCCCACATGTAGCCCTGTCTTTTAGCTTCACCAGGCAGCTACCTCAGCACTCCCAGGAAAGGCGAGTAGGCAGGGGCTTCACTTTCAACTGACTGTAGGCGGAATATCAGAAATATGTTTTTTTTACACGGAGAGTGGTTGCATGAAACACGCTGCCAGGGGTGGTGATAGATGCAGATACATTAGGGGCACTTAAGAGAATCTTACATAGAGATATGGATGGAAAAAATGGAAGTCTCCATGGGAGGGAAGGGTTAGATGAACCTTTGAGTAGGTTAAAGAGTCAGCCCAATATTGTAGGCCAAAGCAACTGTACTGTGTTGTGTTGTTCTATGTTCTGTCTTCTATCTTCTGTGCTCTATGTATCGCTTAAGCCCTTTAACATACAAGAACCCATTAATCTCCACCTTAAATACCTCTACAGCTGGCTGTGGCAATGAATTCCACAGATTCCTTCTTTGTATCTCTGCAGTCCTTATTAAACAAGGCTTGATCACTTATCTAAAAAATAATGGCAGAGTAAGGTGTGACGAATACACATAGATAAGATGTTAGCTGTCCAGTGTGATCAGCAGTTGGTCTGCCACCTGTCTTCAAGAGAGAGATAAGGGACACAATGAAACAGCACCTGGAGAAGTGTAGAGAGCTGTCTGGAGCGGCTCCCCCTTTGAACCCTGAACTGTTTGAAGTGATGGACAGGCGGTACCCCAGCAGGGGGATAAAAAGGGACAGGTTCGCTAAGGCAAGACACACGACACCCGAGGTAACGAGACCCTGGAAGCGATGTGCCTCTCACGAGTCGGTGGAGAGTACCAGACAACAGCCAGGGTGGAAAGGTACGATCAGCGGGAACCCGGTGTGTGTCCGCCCTTGCTTGGGTGCCAGGTTCACTGCAGAGGATCGACCGCATCTGGAGGAGGGGTCGCAGTCGGTGACCTCAGGTGACATCACCAAGGACCTGCCCAAAAGCTGCTTGTGAGCCAGATCGCCGGTCTGTGAGTGAAGCCGTGTCTGAATGATCAGTTGTTCCTGTTCTCTCTCTCTCTCTCCCCCCACGTTGTCCATCGCCATGGCAACGATTACTGCGAACTAAACTACTAAATTGGACTGAACTTTGAGTCACTTTGAAATTTGGTCATTTACCCCTAGACAACAATAGAGCTTGATTGATGCTGTTATCTTAATTCTGTGCACATGTGTGTTTATCATTGCTAAACTGTTGCATTTATTATCCTTTCGATTACTGTGTTGCTTGTTTCTTTAATAAAACTTTCTTAGTTCTAGTAATCCAGACTCCAACTGAGTGATCCATTTCTGCTGGTTTGGCAACCCAGTTACGGGGTACGTAACAGAGGGATATAATGGGCCCTGATATTACAGCTCAAGGGATTGCATGTTTCTGTTACGGCTGGTTGTCAATGTCTATGTTGCCTCATGGATATCCAGTTCTGACCTGCCATGTTTGTACTGAGTCACTCCCATTTATGGTAGCACCATTAAGCATGATGGATGTGGTCATCGGTGTCAAACAATATCTTTGTCTCCTTGAAGCAAGTGTTACCAACCTTTTTTGTTCCATGGACCATTGCCATTAAACAAGTGGTCTATGGACCCTGGGTTGGGAACTCCTGGGACTGCATGATGATCACTATCAATGGAGTTATGTACAGATGCATCTGCCTCAGGTAGTCCAATAAGAACAAGATTGAGGGTTCTGTGAAGGGCTTCGGCCCAAAATGTCAACTGTACTTTTTTTCCATGGACGCTGCCTGGCCTGCTGAGTTCCTCCAGCATTTTGTGTGTGTTGCAAGAATAAGATCAAGTAGGTTTCTCTCGTGATAGTTCACTCATTACTTGACCCAGGTCTGATCAGGTAGCTGGGTCCTTTAGGACTCAGATTTCTCGGTCAGTGCACCAGATCGTTCTTGGTGATGGGCATTAAGGTTCTCCCATTAAGGTGCCCTTGCTGACTTCAGTACTTCCAGGAGTTGTTCAACAAGAGGGAACACTGATTCATTGGTTTATCATGGTCCATATTAATCAGAAGGAATTTCCTTGCCTGCATTTGACAGTAATAAACCAAAAATTTACCAAAATAAATAAATAAACTATAAGGACTTCTGCTGCTAATATTTTGATATTATACACCACCCCACTGCTAATTTGGATGGCTATGCATGTCATACCCAGGAACTGTAATGTAGGAGTCAGACCCATTTTCTGTAATGTATGATTCTGTGAATGCTGCTGTTTGACTAGCGCCTAGGATGGCTGTCCCAACTTAGACAGCAGTCAGACCAAAAACTTCAAGATGACGCCAGTGACCAATGCAACCAATGGTGACATTCAAACTTGAAAGTAATTTTATTATCAAGGTACATATATATCACCATATACAATCCTGAGATTCATTTCTTGTGGGCATACTCAATAAATCCATAAGAGAAAAATAATCATGATAGAATCAATGAAAGACACCATCTGGTTGTTCAACCACTGTGCAAAATATAACAAACTGTGCAAATGCAAAAGAAGTAATAATAATCAATAAATAAGTGATAAATTTCAAGACATCCTGCAAACAATTTACAGAGCTTATTAATTTTTTAATATGTTTCTACTACTAAAATGTGTGTGATTGAAGCCTGTAATTTACATTTTGATTATGTGTTTTGGGCTGACTGAGCGATTTGGTGCTTTCGCCGTCTTCGGGGGAATTCAGCGAGGTTTAGAGAGGAGTGTGTGGCCTAAAAGCGGAGCTCAAACCCATGATTGGCTTCATTACATCGCACCTATTAAAGCGCCAAGCAAGATTGAAATCGACAAAGGCGAGTGGGTGTTCAGCGCCATCTGCCTGCATTTGGCCTGTCTCCCTCTCCCGCTCCCTCGCTGCTCCTGGAGGACGGTGCAGAAGTCACGCTGCAAGGTTTGCTCAGAACAACCTGCGGCTGTGGATTCATCTCTGGGGGACTCTGCGGTTCATGTTACATGTGTTTCTGGTCACTTTTTTTGGCTATTTTGTACAATTTGATTGGGGCGTTTCAGCGTGGACTGACCCTGCGGTCTGCAGTGAACGGATGACACAGTGCTAGGGTGAACTGAACTGAACTAAACACTCCCAGGGTGCTTCGAGGACGCTGCGGTTTGATGTTTGATATTCTGTGTGTTATTCGCTTGCTTTTTGCCGTTTGCGCGATTCGTTCTTTTTATTTGCCCGTTGGGTGTTCGATGTTCTCTGCGAACGTGTTTGTTTGTTTCGTGGCTGCCTGTGGGAAGACGGATTTCGGGGTTGTATTCTGTATACCTGCTGTGGTAAACCATATATGTAGGTTGTAACTGGGTTACCTGTCTGGACATGCCTGGACACGCCCCTCTGCTGACTGCTCCTGGGGCTCCTCCCACAGACTCCTGAATAAAGGTGATTGTGTCACTGCTCCTCCCTCAGTCCAGGACAGATACTCAGCATGGACGTTGGACCATTTACTGTTAATAAAAGCCTGTCAGTATTTACTCTACTTCCAGTCTTTTGGAGTAATTGATGTGCATCACCTACTTTGATAACAAATGTACCTTGAGTCTTTGAGTGCCCGGATGTCTGTGAAGAGAACTTTGTCAGGTTGCCAAGGCTGGCAACAACTTCGCCAATTCTGTGCCCAGGTTTCTCAGTATGTTCTGTTTGCAGGCACATGGATATTCCATTTATTTTATATTTTTTGGAGATAAGCACAGTTACTGACCCCTGCCTCATAATTATACCCATGTGACGCATGAAGGCTAACCCGTGTATCTTTGGAATGTGGGAGGAAACTGAAACCCTCATGGCCAAAGGGAGAATGCACGGATTGCGGTGGAATTGAACCAGGCTCACTGGTGCTGTTACTGCCACGCCAGCCCTTCAGAAGGCAGTTCAGAGTCAAGCACGTATTGTGGACCTGGATTCACATATAGACTGGACTGGGATGAAATGAGGAACCCAGATGAGCTTTCACAGCTACCTGGTAGGTTTTGTGCTCATCATCTCGAAGATTTGTAAATTTTGTTTCCAGATTCCAAATTATTGACAATATAGATTGCACAGCTGCCAAAATGGGATTTGAAGTTAGAACCCTGTGGATTATTAATCTCGTCCTCTGGATTATGTATCACGGAGCCAATACTATAAAAAAAACGCCGCTTCTCCATAAATACAGCAAGTACCAGTAAATTGCTGGTAAAGTTGACACTTAGTTGTGTTGGTTGCCATAGTGATGGATTGTCAATCACAAACAACTAAATTCACCCTCAGAAATGATGGCAGCCATGTAAACTGCTAAATTGATAAATGGATTTATTTTTATCACATGCATCCAGGAACATTGGGCGGCAGAGCGGAGATGCGTCTCTACCAAAGGAGGTGTAAGGCACTTCTCCCCTCCCCTAGCCTGCAGGTCACCCTTGGATAAGGTGTAGCACCTGGTTAACCCCCCCACCCCACCCCCGATCAGGGTCACGTGACTCCATGGGAGAAGGTGTAGGATGGTTGTATGAGCAGCCGGTGCATATCACAACTTCTGGTTATGCAACCACTGACGCCAGGCAGACAGTCTCTGAAGAGTATTGACAATAGCGGGGGTCACCCATTTTGTAAAAATACTGCCCAGAAGAAGGCAATGGCAAAATACTTCTGTAGAAAAATTTGTCAAAAATAATCAAGGTCATGTAGACCATGATTGCCCATAGCAAATGATAAGTTTCATTGTATGTTTTGATGTATATATGACAAATAAAGCTAATCTGCTTCTTGCTTTTCACGACTCTGTATTGGCTCTTTGGGTTTGCTGATATGATGGAGAAATGGTCGGAAAATGTTTATGCTTCACAAACAGGAGAAAATCTGTAGATGCTGGAAATTCAAGCATCACACACAAAATGCTGGAGGAACTCAGCAGGCCAGGCAGCGTCTGTGGAAAAAAGTACAGGACGAAGGGTTTTGGCCAGAAACGTCGACTGTACTTTTTTCCATAGATGCTGCCTGGCCTGCTGAGTTCCTCCAGCATTCTGTGTGTTTTGCTTTGTTTTTGTTTGCTGGGTGTTCTGAAGGTGTAAAATAAAATTAAGGCAATGGCTCAGAATTTGTACAGAAAGCAACAGTGAATTTAATGCAATAAATAATCTGCTGGAGGAGCTCAGTGATTTGAGCATCTATAGCTGAAAGCAATAGTTGGTGTTCTGGGCCAAAACCCCAAAGAGTGGAGAGACAAAATGGCCGATATAGAGGAGATGAGGAGTGTGAGACACGAGTCCAAGATGATTGGTGGGCTGAGGTGGAGTGAAAGATGATGAGGAGGTCAAGCTAGGTAGTAGAGGGTCAGGGGTGCTTGAGGGACAGGGGCAGGCAGATGACAGATGGGGCAGAGAGGACAAAGCAGCAAAGGGAAGGGTGGAGGAAAGAAGTGAAGATCCATCCTCCCCCAGGGATGAGGTCTTTGGAGCTTCGACTGGTGTTTCTGTAACTGGGTTTTTACAGGATGAAGCTGCTAGCCCCATGCCCAACCCTCTTCCTTTCGCAGCCGGGCATAGACTGTCCATTGCTGGGCTAAACTGATCTTGGTGTAGATTAAAAGATCAGCACATCATCTGCCAAGTGGCCGGTATTGTGCTGTCATTTTCCATGTTCTATGTTTAAATTGCTGATTTACAAATAAGAATTAAGCTCACTACAGAAGTCTGGTCTGGGAATTAATCATGTCCTCCCTCTATATCCTTCACTCTCACTGGTCAGTAACATAAGTAGAGGTTTGGTAGCTCACATTCAGATCTACTATTATCATCGACAGACATGAATGGTATAAAAGCCATGAAAATTAGATTTATGCAGCAGTAACACAATATATTACAGAATATGGACAAACATAAGTTAACATAAATTACGCATAACCTAGCAATGACCTGTGATGCCTCTTGGCCAGTTTCAGAATCAGAATCAGATTTAATATCACTGGTATACATTGTGAAATTTTTTAACTTTATGGAAGCAGTAAAATGAAATAAGACCATATGATATATAAGCAGAATTAGGCTATTTGGCTCATTGAGTCTGCTCCACCAGTTCATCATGGCTGATCCAATTTTCCTCTCAGCCACAATCTCCTGCCTTCTCCCCATAACCCTTCATGCACTGACCAATCAAGAATCTATCAACCTCTGTCTTAAAGACTTGGCCTCCACAGCTGCCTGTGGTAAAGAATTCCACAGATTCACCACTCTCTGGCTAAAGAAATTCCTCCTCATCTCCATTCTAAATGGACGTCCCTCTATTCTGAGGCTGTGTCCTCTGGTCTTAGACTCTCCCACCATAGGAAACATCCTCTCCACATCCACTCTATCAAGGCCTTTCAACATTCAATAGGTTTCAATGAAGTCACCCTCATTCTTCTGAATTCCAGTGAATACAGGCCCAGAGCCATCAAATGCTCTTCATATTTCAAGCCATTCAATCCTGGAATCGTTTTCGTGAACCTCCTTTGAACCCTCTCTAGAAATACATGATAAATAAATACAGAGAAAAAAAAATCTGAATTACAGCAAGAATATATATGTCTATTAAATAGTTAAGTTAAAATAAGACATAGGAGCAGAATTAGGCCATTCAGACCATCAAGTCTGTTCCGCCATTCCATCATGGGTGAATAAGTAGTGCAAAAAAAAATTTTATTGAGGTGGTGTTCATAGATTCAATGTCCATTTAAAAATCGGATAGCAGAGGGGAAGAAGCTGTTCCTGAATCACTGTACTTGCTCCCCAATGGCAACAATGAGAAGAGGGCATGTCCTGGATGATGGGGAGCCTTAATGATGGACGCTGCATTCCTAAGGCATTGCTCGTTGAAGACCTCTTGGATGCTATGGAGTCTAGTTCCCATGATGGAGCTGACTAAGTTTACAAGTTTATGTAAGTTATTTTTGATCATATGTGGTAGCCTCCGCGCCCCGCCCCTCCCCCTCCCCTTACCAGATGGTGATGCAGCCAGTCAAGATTCTCTCCATGGTACATTTATAGAAGTTTTAGTGTTAATGTCTTTACTGGAGGAGTGGGATGAGGAAGGAAATCCCACCCACGAGGAACATTTCAATGTGGACTCCCCCTGGGATCTTAATGAGTGCTTCAATAATTTGGTGAGGGATCAAGGATCAATTTTATTTGCCATACATATTAACATGTATGAGGAATTTGTTGGTGCAACATGGAACAAAAAAAGAGCACTCAACAATTGTGTAAGAATAAAGAATTATATAAAATATAAATTTTGAGGGGGTACGTCACTTGCTTCGGTTGCGTAGACTCAGTGAAGAGTCGATTCCGCCAGAAGGGAATGTTGTAAAACATCCATTCCACATGAACAGTGCAAAAATTCTGGGAGGTTCCCTTTAATGTATGGAGCCGTAGCCCCCAGCGCTCACTCATGCTGACAGGGAGCAATTGCAATGAAATCATCTGAAAATGGCTTGTTTGAGCATTTCCAGAATCCAGCCCGTGGAGAGATGACTAATATTGATGGTAATATGAGCATACACTATAATCATTAGCTCCTATCCAAATGAGCCATTCCACCAGAAACATGGTAATTGTGCTTGTGGAACAAAGGCCTAATTAAAGCAGGCTTTTTATCCATGAGAAGTAAAGATTTTAGAGAACTAGAGAGACTTTGACAGAAGTATCACATACAGCACAGAGACAGGCCCTGAAGCCAACCAGGTCTTGAGGAGATTTGGTGTCGCCAAAGACTCTCGCATATTTTTTACAGATATACTGTGGAGAGCATTCTGACTGTTGCATCACTGTCAGGAACTGAGGGGCCAATGCACAGGATCGGAAAAGGCTGCACAGGGCTATAAGTTCAGCCAGCTCCATCGGGGGCACCAGCCTCCCCACCATCAAGGACATCTTTAATACGTGATGTTTCAAGAAGGCATCATCCATCACTAAGGAGTCACATTATCCAGCGCATGCTACCATCAGGGAGGAGGTATAGGAGCCCAAAGACACATTTTCTGAACAGCTTCTACCATCAGATTTCAGAATGGACCATAAGCTCATGAACACTGCCTCATTATGTTTGCGCCCTTTTTGCGCTGTAACGGGGCTCTCTGTTGATCGGGGTTGACCATGGATATTGTATCCTAGCCGTCTATGTAATACTCAAACCAGCACACAAGCCAGAGCAGCACAATATGCTGTTGCCCATGCAACAGGCTCCCCCTTTTCATGCAGCTGATGAATCCCAAGGAATGGGAGACACTAATAGAGTTTTACACCAGTGGCATCACAGGAGTTGCCAGTCAGTGTTGAACTCAACATAGGATTGCCTTAGGGACTCCAGCTCTGGATTTTTCTTGGGGTTTACTCCCCATGAATGGGTATGGCTGCAAGGAAGCTGAGGTTTAGGTCAGAATTTTTCCTTCTCCTAGGTGAACTGCCAACAATAGCTGATGAGCCCCATCTGCCCAACCCAAAGCAACTGATTTTAAGGCATCAATAACCCACCTTTGCCCCTTCTCCTGTCAGTAGAAATGGGCTTAGTAACTAAGCCACACATAAAGGCCAGGAGCTGGACTTGGTTGTCAGAGGCTATCTGAGATGCACGCCACTGGGAGCATTTAATAGGTAGCAGAAGCCTGTTCTCATTACCATCCCCAGCTATAACAAACTTAAGGAATCCTTTTGCATTTCTTATTTATATACTGTGTGTAACTTACAGTATATTTTATGTATTGCACTGTGCTGTTGCCACAAGTGTTGGCGCGTGGCCAAATGGTTAAGGCATCGGTCTAGTGATCTGAAGGTCGCTAGTTCGAGCCTCAACTGAGGCAGCTTGTTGTGTCCTTGAGCAAGGCACTTGCTCTGCGACGACACCAATGCCAAGCTGTATCGGCCCTAGTGCCCTTCCCTTGGACAACATCGGTGGCGTGGAGAGGGGAGACTTGCAGCATAGGCAACTGCCGGTCTTCCATACAACCTTGCCCAGGCCTGCGCCCTGGAAACCTTCCAAGGCTCAAATCCATGGTCATCACGAGACTAACGGATGCCTATAATGTTGCCACAAAACGACAAATTTCATGACATATGTCAGTGATAATGAACCAGATTCTGATTCTGATTCATATCCATGCCAACCATTAATTACCGTCCAAAACTTTTCCATTTATCTGCAATGAACCACAGCTTTCCCTGCCTGGACGATTCAAGTGCTTGTCACTATGATATCCTTGCAATATCAAAAACCTTAATATACAGTACTGTACAAAAGTCTTAGGTAGCACATGTCTACATACCTAAGGTACCTAAGGCTTTGCATAGTACTATATTTGTCAATGTGGAGTGGAGAGCAAGTTTGTAAATCTGGTGGGAACAAAGGATGTTGGGAATGGAGAGGGTGAGGTGCCACGGGAGGGGTGTGGGGCAGGTGGCAGAGAAGGAGTGCCAGGGGCATGGGATGGCAGAAGTGCAGACATACACAGCTCTGAGACACCAGGCAAGGTCATTTGATTCCAATATTGATTAGAAAAAGAACAGTAGCAGGGATGACGGCAAAGCAGCAATGACTGGAATTTCTGGCAACAATTCGGAAGGCACAGGATATATACATCCCAAAGAGGAAGAAAGGCAGGATGGCACAACGGTAGCTGACAAGAGAAGTTAAAGCCAACATAAAAGCCAAAGCAAGGGCATATAACAGAGCAAAAATTAGTGGTTAGTTGGAGGACTGGGAAGCTTTCAAAAACCAACAGAAGGCAACTAAAAAAGTTATAAAGCAGGAAAAGATGGAATATGAAGGTAAGCTAGCAAATAATATAAAAGAGAGTACCATCAATTTCTTCAGATGCATCAAGTGTAAAAGAGGAGAGAGTAGATATTGGACCGCTGGAAAATGATGCTGGAGAGGTAGTGATGAGGGACAAGAAAAAGGTGGACAAACTGAATAAGTACTTTGTAGCAGTCTTCACTGTGGATGATATTGGCAGTACGCCAGAAGTTCGAGTGTTTCAGGGGGTAGAAGTGTGTGAAGTTTGCTTTACTAGGGAGAACGTTCTTGGGAAACTGAAAGGTCTGAAAGTACATAAGTCACCTGAACCTGATGCTATAGACCCCAGGGTTCTGAAAGAGGTGGCTGAAGAGAGTGTGGAGGCATTAGTGATGATTTTTCAAGAATCAATTGATTCTGACATGGTTCAGGAGGAATGGAAAGTTGTAAATGTCATCCCACTCTTCAAGAAGAGAAAAGGGACAGAAGCAAAGAAATTATAGTCCAGTTAGTCTGACCTCAATGGATGGGAAGGTGTTGGAGTCAATTGTTAAGGATGTGGGTTTGTGGTTCTTGGAGGCACATAATAAATAGGCCATACTCAGCATGGTTTCCACAAAGAAAAATCTTGACTGACAAATCTGTTGGAATTCTTTGAAGAAAAAACATACAGGATAAACAAAGGAGAATTGTTTGATGTTGTGTACTTGGACTTTCAGACAGCCTTTGACAAGGTGCCACACATGAGGCTGTTTAACAAGTTAAGAGCCTATGGTATTACAGGAAAGATACTAGCATAGATAAAGCTTTGGCTAATTGGCAGGAGGCAAAGAGTGGGAATAAAGGGAGTCTTTTCTGGTTGGCTGCTGCTGACCAGTGGTGTTCTATAGGGGTCTGTGTTGAGACCACTTCTTTTTACTTGATATGTCAATGACTTGGATGACAGAATTGATGGCTTCGTGGCCAAGTATGCGAGTGATATGAAGATAGGTGGAGAGGCAGGTAGTTTTGAGGATCTAGAGAGGCTACAGAAGGACTGTGACAGATTTGGAGAATGGGCAAATAAGTGGCAGATGGAATACAGTGTCGGGAAGTGTATGGTCATGCACTTTGGTAAAAGAAATAAAAGAGTAGACTATATTCTAAATGGAAAGAAAATCAAAAATCTGAGGTACAAGGAGGCTTGAAAATCCTCATGCAGGATTCCCTAAAGGCTAATTGCAGGTTGACTTGGTGGTGAGGAAAGCAAATGGAGTTCTTGTCATGAGGACTAGAATATAAAAGCAAGGGTGTAACACTGAGGATTTATAAAACACTGGTGAGCCTCACTTGGAGCATTGTGAACGATTTTGGGCCCTTTATCTATGAAAGGATATGCTGACTGGGCCAAATGGCGTAATTGTGCTCCTATATATTAAGATCTAATTGGTTTATTGATCTGATTGGTTTATGTCTCTTTGGTTCTTCCCACTCCCTCTCCTCTTCCTTCCCCTTTTCCTAACCTCAAGTCCCCTTCCCACTCTCAGTTCACAATAGAGACCCATATCAGTATAAGGTTTATCATCACTCACATACAGTACTGTGCAAACGTCTTAGGCATATATATATATAGCTAGAGTGCCTAAGACGTTTGCACAGTACTGTAGTAAATTTTATGTATCGCACTATACTGCTGCCGGAAAAAAAAACAAATGTCACGACATGTGTGATTGATGATAAATATGTTTTGTGTGTGTTCAAAGTTCTAAATAAATGTATTATCATAGTACATATATATCACCATATTAGATTCACTTTCTTGCAGGCATTCTCAGCAGAACAAAGAAATAAAATAGAATCAGTGAAAAAAGTTAAACACAAAACAGATAAGCAACGAATGTGCAAAAAGGCAAACTGGGCAAATACAATAAAACCACAGAAAATATATACAAAAACAAACTGACAAATAATAGATAAATAAGTAAATAGAAAGATAGATAGATAGACAGATAGATGTGTAATATTGACAACATGAGCAGTAGAGTCCTTGAGCGGGAATCTGTAGGTTGTGGAGTCAGTTCTGTGTTGAGATGAGTGAAGTTATCCACGCTGGTTCTGGAGATCAATGGTTGAAGTGCAATAACTTTCCCTGAAACTGGTGGCTGGGGTCTTAAGACTCCTGTACCTCATTCCCGATGGCCGTAATGAGTAGAGAGCACACCCTGGATGGTGCAGCCTTTGGTGAAATATGCTGCTTCTTCTGGCAGCACTTGACTGATCTTTCTTCAAGACAGGCCAGAGACAAAAACTTTGGTTCTTCAAAAGGATCAGCAGAGAAAAGGTCCAGTGTTTACAAGGTGCTCCAGTGAGCATTATGTTAAGAGAAGTGAGCACAACATTATTACAGCACAGACATCAGAGCTTGGAGTTGAATTCAGGCATCTTCTGTAAGGTGTTTTTTACGTTCTTTCCGGTTTCCTCCCACCATTCAGAAATGTTCCGGTTAGTAGTTTAACTGGTCATTGTAAATTTTCTTGTGGTTAGCCTAGTGTTAAATAGATGAGTTGCTGGAAAGGCTTGTTCTGCTCTGCCTCTCTAAATAAATAGAAAAATAAATAAATAAATAGAAGTTTAAATTTAAAATTGCTGTTACTGTGCCTGCAATGTATCGGAAACAATGTAAAGTTGAAGATTACTGCAACTGTTAGTAAGAGATAAGTCAAAGTTAATTTCTGGTAGTTACAGTCGATGTTGAGAATTTCAATTGGTGCACTGTCTGTATTCAAAGTCATCTATATGAGATCCGTTAGATGGGAAGTCTATTGTAAAAGTCATTTATTTGATTTATTGGTGCCATGGGCACCCACTATTGATTTGTTATCTCGAGTTAACATTGTAGTGTTGTGGTTCAGAAGATTTGAAAGACAGAGATTTATGTTTGGTCATAGTACTGTGCAGAATATAAATATGTGTGCGTGTGTGTGTGTGTGTGTGTGTGTGTGTGTGTATTGTGTATATATATATATATATTGTTAGGGTGCCTAAGACTTTTGCACAGTATTGTATCTACTAAATGTTTACTAATATTAACAAAAACTTAAGACTCACAGATATTGCTGTTTGACGGGCAGATGGAGGATGGAGATGAATGTCTTTCCGCCATGTGCTTCAAATCCAATCAAAATTAACTCACGCAGGAAATGATATAAAAAACAGCTTACAGTACTCTGCAGCAGTCTTAGGCACCCTAGCTATATATACGTGCCTAAGATTCCTGTATAGTACTGCATATCCACAGTTGCTAACTGATTATGTTTTGGAAGTAGATAATTAATTAGAAAAAATGTGGGGCGGCACGGTAGCATAGCAGTTAGAGTACCATATCACTATTACAACATTAGCGACCCAGATTCAATTCGCACTGCTGTCTGCAAGGAGTTTAAGCATTCTCCCTGTGACCACATGAGTTTCCTCCCACACTCCAAAGGCACACTGTTTAGTAGTTCAATTGTACACGAGTGTAACTGGGTGGTGCAGGCTTGTTGGGCCAGAAGGAAATGTTACTGTGCTGTAAGTCTCCAATGTACAATACTCTGGATTTTACCGTGTACTTTGTATTCTGTATGATGTGTACACTTTTCACAATTTGACTTTAGCAACTTTAACATCCTATGAGCTATGACTTGGTGTCAACCACCGCTGTCAAGTTGAATGTTTGTTAGATACGTGGGTTATGTCCAAAGAGAAAAGTGGCTGGAACTACTTTGCACTTTAGTGCAAAGGTGTTTATTAAGCACGTCAAAAATCAAATTTACAAAATTCAGCGAAAATAACAAAAAGAAAACTGACAATATTTACAAAAAGCTATCTACCAGAAAACATAATATTACTTCCATACCTTGTCAAGTGTAAGCTCCTGGCAGCCCCGATCTCTTTCTCCCACTGAGGGTGATGAGCCCTGTTTATTAGGCAACAGGGCATAATTACCCACAAAATTAACTTAAGACAACACATAAAGCAGAATATGATACACCCCACAATATAGCTACAATCATATTACAAAATAAACTGAAGTATCTGCCTTAAATACAGTATACAAATAACATATACACATCATTGACACATCCTCATTATTAAAGAAATGGACTATTCCTCTGCGTATGGAGGGGAATGTCATAAAACCAAATCGAGCACATTAGCTCAGTTTAGGATCAATTATGAGGATATACTGGGTAAGACATTGACTCAGCACAAAACAGCAGAATGACAAGGCAACGTTTATGTCTGTGCAAATGTGCATGGGTAAGGAGTGTGTTTACTGAGTGCTCTCCGTCACAATGTTAATCGTGATCAATGAAGGACACGCCATTGAATCCAGTTCAGAGTGAGCTCTTGCATTTTGTGAAGTCAAACTAAGGCAGGACTCTCAGAGTGAGTGGTAGGGCCCTGGCATTGTTGTAGAATAGCGGGACCTATGAACAGTACCACACAGTTCCCTGAAAGTCAAGCCACGGGTAGACCCGGTAGTGAAGAAGGCATTTAGCATGTTTGCTTTCATTGGTCAGGCCAGTCAGCGTTAGACTAAGTTGCAGTTGTACAAGACATTGGTGAGGCTGGGCTTGGAAGAACGTGCACAGTTCTGATTACCATGTTATAGGCAAAATGTCATTAAATTTTACAGAAATGTTGCTAGGACTTTGTTTCTTGGCGCATAGGAGACTGAGGGGTGCTTATACTCATAGGTTCCTCTGCTCTATAGAGTTGTATAGAATCAGAGGGGCACAGATAGATTGAATGCACATGGTCTTTTGCTCCAAGGGAATGGAATCAAAAACTGAGAGGACATTTGCTTACGGTGAGAGGGAAAAGATTTAGAATGGACCTGAGGATCCGTTTTTTATGCAGAAGGTGTTACGTATATGGAATGAACTACGTGGTTGAGGCAGGTAGAATAACATTAGTTAAAAAAAAAACTTAGAGGGATACGTGGATAAAAAAGGTTTTGAGGCATTTGTACCAAACCCTGGCCGATCAAAGTAGCTTAGATGGACATCTTGGTCGGCATGGACAAGTTGGACTGAATGGCTTGTAACTATGCTATATTACTCTATGACTCTGTGATATTTGGTGAGAAACAATTCTGTTGATATGTCTTGCTGAACAGCAGCCTAGAGAAGAGAGGAGTCTCTGGAACTTCCCTCAGGTCTACAATCCTTTGCACTTTCCTACTCCTGGACTCTAATCCATCCAGAAGATTATTCATAATGCTGTACCAATTAGAAGACAGAGATCTGAAAGCATTGTAGGTCTGAAGAAAACGGTAGAGGAAGAGAATGCTGGAGGCCATGAATGGGACTGAAAATAAGAATAAAAATTATAAAAACTAGACGTTGCAGGACTGGGTTAACTGAGCAAACACTGAGTGGTTGATAAGGTGGACTTGGATATAGTTGGAGATTATCTCAATGTCAGACAGTGGAGATTGGAGGCCAAGCTGCAGTGTACTATCACGCTCAACTCTTTATCCACAAATGTTTACATAACACCTTCAATGTGGAAAGTGTCTCCAGGTCCTTCGTAGAACAAATCTCACCAAAGCATGATGCCATAAAACATTAAATAAAATTAGGACAGGTAGCACAAAGCTGGGTGAAAGGAACACAAACACGAGGAAGACTGCAGGTGCTGGAAATCTAAAGCAACACGAACAAAATGCTGGAGGAACTCCGCAGGCCAGGCAGCATCAAAGGAAAAGAGTAAACAGACAACGTTTCAGGCTGAGACTCTTCATCAGGACTGGAAAGGAAAAGTTTCCTTAAGATGATGGGGGAGAGGAGGAAGAAGTACAAGATAGAAGGTGAAAGGTGAAACTGGAAGAGGGGGAAGTTGATTGGTGAAAGAGATAAAGGGCTGGAGAAGGGGGAATCTCCATGGAAGAAAGGGAAAGGGGAGGAGAACCAGAGGGAGATGATAGGCAGGTAAGGAGATGAGGTGAGAGAGGGAAACAGGAATGGAGAACAGTGAAGGAGAGGTGGGGGGGGGGGGAAATTGCCAGAAGTTCGAGAAACCATTCATGCCATTAGGTTGGAGGCTACCCAGATGGAATATAAGGTGTTGCCCCTCCAATCTGAGTGTGGCACCATCACAGCAGTAGAGGAGGCCTTGGCCTGATATGTCAAAATGGGAATGGGAAGTAGAATTGAAATGGATGGCCTCCAGATGACCCTGCTTTTTGTAGCGGACAGAGCGAAGGTGCTCAGTGAAACCGTCTCCCAATCCTACGCTGGGTCTCAAATGAGGAGGCTTGAGGGTTAGAAAGGTTGTCTTTCTTTGCCACATTGAAATCTAGAGCAATGGCTGTCTCAAACTCTCTCAAATTAAATTCTGTGTCGCTGACCAAATCATCAAAATGCACATATATCGGTTATCTAAGAAAGTGTTGCAGCACCTCACAAAGAAATATGCATACAGTTGTCATAGCAACAGGACCTTTTTCTACAAAAGGTACTGATTTTCTGGAAGAGAATGACGTACACACATTGTGATTATCAAGCTAATGGATTTTTGGTGGCCAGCCACTTTGGAGCATCTGAAAGCCTGTTAAGAATATAACTGACTTCCCTACACTCAGAACAACCAAACAGTTAGAACAGGGGTAAACAGAGTGCTTATTAGACATTTGTTCACTGAAAATGGGCCCCAGTGGCTATACCAATACTTATTGCCTATCATCGAAGAGTCTGCCCTGTTTATTGATCTGGAACTACATGAAAGCCCCACTGCTTCAGGATGCAGACTCCCAGAGTAAGATAGAGGTGACATACATCAAAGTTGCTGGTGAACGCAGCAGGCCAGGCAGCATCTGTAGGAAGAGGTGCAGTCGACGTTTCAGGCCGAGACCCTTCGTCAGGACTAACTGAAGGAAGAGTGAGTAAGGGATTTGAAAGTTAGAGGGGGAGGAGGAGATCCAAAATGATAGGAGAAGACAGGAGGGGGAGGGATAGAGCCAAGAGCTGGACAGGTGATAGGCAAAAGGGGATACGAGAGGATCATGGGACAGGAGGTCCGGGAAGAAAGACAAGGAGGGGTCAGAGGGACAGAGGGAGAAAAAGGAGAGTGAGAGAAAGAATGTGTGCATAAAAATAAGTAACAGATGGGGTACGAGGGGGAGGTGGGGCCTTAGCGGAGGTTAGAGAAGTCGATGTTCATGCCATCAGGTTGGAGGCTACCCAGACAGAATATAAGGTGTTGTTCCTCCAACCTGAGTGTGGCTTCATCTTTACAGTAGAGGAGGCCGTGGATAGATATGGCAGAATGGGAATGGGATGTGGAATTAAAATGTGTGGCCACTGGGAGATCCTGCTTTCTCTGGCGGACAGAGCGTAGATGTTCAGCAAAGCGGTCTCCCAGTCTGCGTCGGGTCTCACCAATATATAAAAGGCCACATCTGGAGCACCGGACGCAGTATATCACCCCAGTCGACTCACAGGTGAAGTGTTGCCTCACCAGGAAGGACTGTTTGGGGCCCTGAATGGTGGTAAGGGAGGAAGTGTAAGGGCATGTGTAGCACTTGTTCCGCTTACACGGATAAGTGCCAGGAGGGAGATCAGTGGGGAGGGATGGGGGGGACGAATGGACAAGGGAGTTGCGTAGGGAGCGATCCCTGCGGAATGCAGAGAGAGGGGGGGAGGGAAAGCTGTGCTTAGTGGTGGGATCCCATTGGAGGTGGCGGAAGTTACGGAGAATAATATGTTGGACCCGGAGGCTGGTGGGGTGGTAGGTGAGGACCAGGGGAACCCTATTCCTAGTGGGGTGGTGGGAGGATGGAGTGAGAGCAGATGTACGTGAAATGGGGGAGTTGTGTTTAAGAGCAGAGTTGATAGTGGAGGAAGGGAAGCCCCTTTCTTTAAAAAAGGAAGACATCTCCCTCATCCTAGAATGAAAAGCCCCATCCTGAGAGCAGATGCGGCGGAGACGGAGGAATTGCGAGAAGGGGATGGCGTTTTTGCGAGAGACAGGGTGAGAAGAGGAATAGTCCAGATAGCTGTGAGAGTCAGTAGGCTTATAGTAGACATCAGTGGATAAGCTGTCTCCAGAGACAGAGACAGAAAGATCTAGAAAGGGGAGGGAGGTGTCGGAAATGGACCAGGTAAACTTGAGGGCAGGGTGAAAGTTGGAGGCAAAGTTAATAAAGTCAACGAGTTCTGCATGCGTGCAGGAAGCAGCGCCAATGCAGTCGTCGATGTAGCGAAGGAAAAGCGCTGAGGACACCACTATCATCAACGGTCAAATCAAAGGTGATGATGAATCAGCATATCGGAGGGAGATTGAAAATCGGGCTGAATGGTGCCACAACAACAAGCTGTCAATGTCAGCAAGGCCAAGCAGCTGATTATTGATTTCAGGAGAAGGAAGACGGAGGTCCATGAGCAATTCCTCATTGAGAGATCAGAGGTGGGGCGGGTCAGCAACTTCATCTTCAGTGTTCTCAATTTTTTTTTTATAATCACTTTATTCTTTGTATTTGCATAGCTTGTTGTCATTTGCACAATGATTGTTTGTCTGTCCTGTTGGGCATGGTCATTCAATGATTCTGTTGTGTTTCTTGGATTTATTGAGCATGCCCGCAGGAAAACAAATCTCAGGGTTATATATGGTGACATAAATGTACTTTGATGATAAGTTTACTTTGAACTTTGCATTTTGAAGGGCCTGTTTCTATGCTGTAGTATTCTATGACTCTATGTTCTTTTCTGGTCACCTCGTTATAGGAAGAATGTGGATGCTTTAAAGAGGAGATTTACCTGGATGCTGCCTGGATTACAGAGCATGGCATGAGTAGAGGTTGAGTGATCTAGGGCTTTTCTCTTTGGAGTGATGGAGGATGAGAGGTGACTGGATAGAGGTGCATAAGATGATACAAGATCAAGTTGACAGCCAACGTCTTTTCCCAGGGCAAAAATAGCTAATACAAAAGGGCATAATTTTAAGGTGATTAGAGGAAATTATAGGGGGTGATGTCAGAGGTAGGTTTTTAAAACTGGGAATGGTAAGTGCATGGAACTCCCTGCCGAGGGTGGTGGTAGAGGCAGATACATTAGGGACATTTAGGAGACTTAGATAGGCACATGGATGAAGGAAAAATGGAGGGGTATGTGAAAGGGAAGGGTTAGATGGATCTTAGAATAGATTACAAGTTCAGCACATCATGGGCCGAAAGACTTGTACTGTGCTCTACAGCTCTGTCACAGAAAATGGGCTTTGGTAGCCAAACCAGTCTTTATTGCCCACCAGTAAAACTGCCTGAAAGTGAAGTACACAAGATCATTTCAAAGGTCCATTGAGAGTTTGTCCTGTTTATGGGTCCAGAGTCATATATGAGCTATGCTATTTAAGTATGGCATATTTTAGAGTAATGGTAGAGGTGGGTTCATTTAAAAGGCATTTAGAAAGGCTAAGGGCCAAGCGTAGGCAAAGAGACTAGATAAGTTAAGTAATTTGGTCAGCACGGATGTGTTGGGCTGAAGACTCTGTTCCATGCTGTAAAATTCTATAACATCTCTCTATATTTTTCCCTAAAGGACATTTGTCCACAAGATGAGGTTTCATTACAGGCTGGTGACATTTTTATGGTTTCCATGAGTGATGTTTAATCACTTGGATCTGCCATATTGGGATTCAAGCTCTTGACTCCAGGTTAACGGTCCAAGCCCCTGGACATGAGTCTAGTGAAAAGACTGCTGAACACTAATGGTCAGCCTTCAGCCCAAATTTGGCAAACGATTACATACGAAATAGGGGCAAAGCTTTCCAATAGTGCAGTCACTCGAGTTGAGTATAATGTTCTCCTAAGGGGTTGTCTGTTGGTGGTTGTAGAGGCCGATCTGATATCCGCTTATTCTGGTGTAGTGTGAATTTCCAGACCTCACCATCTTACCCTCTTCACCACTTGCCGGCCACCACAGGATTTAATATTAGGGTGGATTCCTTTAATAGCGAATGGCTTTGTTCAATGTGGGGAGGCTGATGCATGGCTGCCTCCACACAGTCCTTGATAGATCGGGGTCAGGGTCCAATGCCATGGACTGTAAGATGACTGGGGTTCCTTTACTTCTGCAGCCTTCCTCCACCTTCACTACCATTATGATGCATCTTCATCTGCTGCCAGCTCCACCATTGAGGTCACCACTGAATCACTCTTTGCCTGGAGCCTCCCTCTTGACTTTGCCACCATGGGTGACCCTATCAGGAGATGGGCACCAGGTGGCTGAAGTCCAGACATCGTCACTCTCAGAATCTCAGGAATTCATAAGCAACCCCATCATGGCAAGACGTCGATCCTCAGAGAAGAAATGATTGCTTTCCAGTAGTTCCATCATACAAGAGCTTCTCTAGTGCAGAGAGCTGGGGTGTGAGTTGGAGCTTTACCCTCTGGTACCCAAATGCTAACTTGCAGCTGGAGTTAGCAGTAAAGAAGGCAAATGCAATGTTAGCTTTCATTTCAAGGGGACTAGAATATTGAAGCAAGGATGTAACACTGAGACTTTAAATGGCATTGGTCAGAAAACATATGGAGTATTGTGAGCAGTTTTGCACCTTATGTCTAAGAAAGGATGTGCTGGCAGTAGAGAGGGTCCAGAGGAAGGTTATGAGAATGATCCCAGGAACAAAAGGGTTAACATATGAGGAGCATTTCATGGCTCTGGGAATGTAGTCGCTGAAGTTTAGAAATCTGATGGGGGAATCTTATTGAAATCTATCGAATGTTGGAAGGCCTGTATAGAATGGATGTGGAGAGGATGTTTCCAACAGTGGGAGCTCAGCACCAGAGCGCACAACCTCAGAGTAGAAGGATGTCCCTTGAGAACTGAGATGAGGAGGAATTTCTTTAGCCAGATGGAGGAGAATATGTGCAATTCATCACCACAGATAGCTGCAGAGGCCAAGTCATTGGGTATATTTAAAGTGGAGGTTAGTGTAAGGGCATCAGGCATTACAGGGAGAAAGCAGAAGAATGGGGTTGGCAGGGAAATTTAGTCAGCAATGATTAAATGGTGGAACAGACTGAATGGACTGAATTCTGCCCCAATGGTCTTATGGTCTTGTGAATTTTAAAAAAAAATGAATGGAAGTACAGTAGGGCATATTGGACTTGTAAAATCCACCTCCTGTCCCATGTGAGAAGTCCAGGATGATTCGTGCGAGGGCTGTTATTTGGAGAAGCTAATGGTTCAACTTAATATCAGAGAATGTATACATTATACAACCTGAAATTCTTACTCTTCACAGACATCCACGTAACAAGAAACCCCAAAGAATGAATGATAGAAACATCAGAAGCCCAAAGCCCCCTCCCCCCTTGCACACCAAGCAGTAGCAGAAGCCTCGCCCTTCCCCCTCCACCTCCTACCTGCACCAGCGGAAGCACCTACCCCTCCCCCCATGCAAGCAATAGCAAAAGCTCTGAGCCTTAGCAATTTATGGACCCTATATTGTTGATTTCAGCTTGACAAAAAGTTGCTTCTAAAATGTATGCACCATTTAAATCTGTATTATGGACAGAAGTCTGCGAAATGCCTCAGCATGAGTTTGCAAAAAATGTTACAGGGTACGGATATGAGTGACAGTTAACCGGAACACATCTGCAACAAAGCAGTTAAATTGACAGCATCCATGAAGGATGACTTCTGTTCACAGCATGGTTTTGAAATACACCTGGATTTGGCAATGTTCAGGTGGATTTTGCACACAGACATTGATAGAGTGGGTAAAACACTCTGACAATTCCTTTGTACAGGGAACGCCGAAACTAACGGACTCCTTCCAGCTCTCTGCTGATTTCTTGATAGAGTATAAATAGAAATATTAACTGGGAAATACCTCGATCAATTAACCAAGAATGGACTCAGGCTTGACATAAGACCATACCATAAGACATAGGAATAAAATTAGACCATTCATCCCATTGAGTCTGCTTTGCAATTCGATCATGGCTGATTTATTTTCCAGCTCAATCTCATTTTCTGCCTTCTCCCCTTAACCTTTAACATCCTGACTAAATAGGAACCTGTCAAACTCTGCTTTAAGTGACTTGACCTCCACGGGCATCCATGGCAATGAATTCCTTAGATTCACCATTCTCTGGCTGAAGAAATTCCTCCTCATCTTTTTTCTAGAGGGACGTCCTTCAATTCTGAGGTTGTGCCCTCTGGTCCTAAACTCTCCCAATACTGGAAAACACATCTCTATGTCCACACAGTTTCAGCCTTTCAGTGTGGAAAATCTGAGTGGTTGAGAGTACTGGGAACAACCAGTTGAGCTCCAAAGTACCAGCCGAACTGTTGGATTTAAGGGAACATTTAAGCAAAATTTGAATAGATTCATGAATGGGAGGGATATGGAGGACCATGGTAAGGATGCAGGTCAATGAAACCAGGCAGATTAATAGTTCGCCATGGACTAGAAGCCATCAAGAAGACCACATGGTTTGGAGGCTTGTGTGCTTTAATGACTCGGAGAGCTATGTTGGCTGAAATCAGGGCTTTGTGCTTTGGTTGCTGGTAGGATCATCCATGCCACAGAGGTCAAAGGATAGAGGGCAGTGGTCTATCGGTCCTCTAGGTTTGAGGTTTCACCTAACAACCCTGGCTGGTAAAAAAAATTGTCACAGAAACAGCAATGAGGAATCCTACATCTGAGTGTGACAGTATTCCTGAGTCTCCACTTGGAACTTTCATGACTGAGAAGAAGCTAGTGACATGATGAAAGAAGTCCTGAGCATGACCAGAGATGGAGGACCTTCACGACTGCCCTGAATGCCAGCAGCATAGATAAGTAATGCACTAGAAGGGTCATAGAACATAGAAATTTACAGCACATTACAGACCCTTCAGCCCACAATGTTGTGCTGACCATGTAACCCACTCTAGACACTGCCCAGAATATCCCTAGCACATAGCCCTCTATTTTTCTAAGCTCTATGTACCTATCTAAGAGGCTTTTAAAAGACCCTATTGTGTCCGCTTCCACCACTGCCGCCAGCAGTGCATTCCACGCACCCACCATTCTCTGTGGTCGAAGGACCTGTTTCTGCCGCAGAACTCTATGACTCTAAAGTCAGCCAGAATTTGGTTCCAGTGGGTGTAAGCCTGCAGCTTCTCATCACATGGTGCATAGTCGAGCTGTGTACCAGTCAACATAAATCAAGCCTGATCCTTTAAAGAAACATTATGCAGTTGCACGGGTCTTTCATTTTCCTGTTAGCAGTCCATATCGCCCAATCTCGCAGTCAATTCAATGCCACAGATGCTTTGTGACATAAAATGAATGCATTATTTCCTAAAGCTCTGATGGTCTGCCAGCACTCAAAGGGTTAACAACCTGCACGGTGCTGATAGCTGAGGCCGGCATGCTCTGTCATTTATTCACGGTTGAGGAAATTATTTCCAATTCTGAGCCTGAATTTGACAGATAGTTCAGTCTGTAATTTCCAGATGAAGGGCATTTTTCATTTTTTTTTTAAAGAAGAAAAATTTAATTTCATCACGTTGTACTTCAGACAGAGTAATTCACCGTCTGTAATGCTTTAGGGCATGTTATTGTCCCTTTTGATCACCGTTGTACAAAGTAAAATCTCTGTCCTATGGTAACATTACTTCAATGCAGGAGGCTAAGCCATCATAAAATGCTCCCCACAATATTTAAGGCCAATTTGATGGTGGATCTTTTTACAAAGTTTACATTGGCTGCCAGTCCATCAAAGGCTTGATGTTAAATTTTTCCTTCTCCTGTGCTATTCCCTCAATGGTGTAGCTCTCCTTTCCATTTGTAATTCTCTGGGAATTTTAACTTCTCACTCTATCCTTTGGGTGTCTATGCCTCTGGCTGTCTAGCTCTGGGTTCCTCTGCCTTAATCTTCCCACGTCTCTCTTATTCTGCCAAGTAGTCCTTACAACACCTCTCTTTGCCCAAGCTTCTGATCCCTTGTGCATTTCTGGTCGCCACACTATAGGAAAAACATAGGAGCAGAATTAGGCCATTCAGCCCCTTGAGTCTGCTCTGTCATTCTATCATGGCTGACTCACTTTCCCTTTCAACACCATTCTCCTGTCTTCTCGCCGTAACTTCCAACGCCTTTACTAATCAAGAACCCATCAATCACCACTTTAAATATACCTGTACCCACAGTTTTGGCCTCCACAACCATCTGTGGCTATTAATTCCACAGATTCACCATCCTGTGGCTAAAGAAATTCCTCTTCATTTCTGTTCTAGAGACATCCTTCTGTTCTGATGCTGTGCACTCTGCTCTTGATTCACGAGGGTGTTACCTGGACTGGAGTGGTTGATTTATCAGGAGAGCTTGGACAGTTGCAGTCTCTCTTCAATGAAACAAAGGAGGATAAGGAATGACATGATAGTGGTATATAAAATTTTGAGGGGCATACCTAGGATGGATATCTAATGTCCATTTCCCATGGTAAGGGAGTTTAAAACTAGAGGGCATATGCTTTCAGGAGAGAGGGGGGAGGTTTAAAGGAGATCTGAGGGGAATTTTTTTCACACAGGGAGTATGAGCTGTCCGCCAAGATGGTGGAGGCAGTGACAGTAACAACATCTAAAACGTATTTGAATGGTTACTGGAATGAGCAGGGTATAGAGCGAGGCTTCCCAACCTGGGCTCCATGGACCTCTTGCTTCATGGTATTGGTCCATGGCATACACAAAGTTGGGAACCCCTGCTATAGAGGGATATGGAATTAATTCAGGCAGGTGGAATAGGGATGATGCTTAGCAAGTACAAGAGGGGTTGAGGGCCTGTTCCTGTGCTACACATTTCCATTCATTGCTCTTCGGTTCTGTTTACCATCCAATGATTTAGTTCAAAGTTCAAAGTAAATTTATTATCCAAGTACATACATATCACCATATACAACCCTGAGATTCATTTTCTTGAGGGCGTACTCAATAAATTCATTCACTGTAATAGAATCAATGAAAGACCGCATCAACTGGGGCATTCAGCCAGTGTGCAAAAGACTTAAACTGTGCAAATACAAAAAGAAAGACATAATAATAACAAACAAGTAATAAATATCGAGAACATGAAGAGATGAGTCTTTGAACGTGAGTTCATTGGTTGCAGGAACATTTCAGTGATGGCAAGAGAACCTGAGTGAAGTTATCCCCCTTTGGGTCAAGAGCCTGATGGCTGAGGGGTAATAACTGTTCCTGAACCTGGTAATGTGAGTCCTGAGGCTCCGGTTGTCTTCTTCCTGATGACAGCTGTGAGAAAAGAGCAAGTCCTGGGTTGATACCGTCATCAGGGACCCCCTGATTTGTCAAGTTGATACCAGATTTGGCATAACAGTGGGATTGTCTATTTATTTACTCAGAGGAAATGAACATCATTGGCATTTATCATTCATTATTTAAGCCATGGAATTGAGGAGGCAATTCAGAGTTAGTCACAGTGCAGGTCTGATATGTCATATACGTCAGGGTGGTTTCTTTCAAGGACCTAATGAGTGTTGAAGGAGAGCCCAGTATTTCACGATGACCATTGTCAAGTCAGCCAGTTGCCTGTAACAGAACATATAGGGGCTGGCAAGATGGGCAGCCAAGTGGCAGATGGAGCATAATACAAGTGGAAGGAAATGGAGGAGACAATATACTTAATGGGACAGATCAGGAACAGAGGAACCTTAGGCACCATGTGCATGGTCCTTTGAAGGGTATAACATAACACAGCCCATTTAGCAAAGCACTTGGGATCTTGGGTTTCGTAAACAGAGGCACCAAGATTAAAACGGAAAGGTTTTGCTGAACTTTTTTGAAGCTCTGGCGATGTCGCATCATCAGAATTGTGTCTAGTTCTAGCCATCATACATTGGGATGGATGTGAAGATCATATAGGGGAGGCAACGATTTTGCAAGGTATGAATGATTTGAGCTACAAGGCCAGGATTTGAGAAGCTGAAGTTGTACCTCAAGTTTGAAATGTCTAACACCAGAGGGCATGCATTTAAGGAGAGAGGGGATAATTTCAAAGGATATCTGAGGGGCAAGTTTTTTCACAGAGAGTGGTGGGCACCTGGATATATGGTGGTAGAGGCAGATACATTAGGGACTTTTAAGAGGTGTTTAGATAGGCACGAGAATGTGGAGAAAATGGAAGGATATGGACATTGTGTAGGCAGAAGAGATTAGTTCAGTTGGCCATTTGATAACTACTTTAATTGGTTCAGCACAACATTGTGGGCCAAAGGGTCTGGTCCTGTGCTATACTGATCTATGTTCCATGTTCTATGAGCAAAGGAGGCTGAGGGTAAATTTGATGGAAGTGTACAAGATCATGATGGGCTCGAAGAGGGATGACGAAGAAAAGCTGCTCCCATAAGCCACAGGTCCACACAGCAGGGATTGCAGAATTAAAGTTTGAGGTTTAAAGAAGGGCCTTTTCAACACTGTGGGGCTGGTGGAAACAGGGACAATCAACAATTTCAAATGGAAGTTTGACCAATACGTGAGAGGAGTAAACTGTGGAGATGAAACAGAGGAAGTTAAATGACCGGACTGCTCGACAGACAGATGTCATGGATGGCAATATGAATGAGTCCTTGTGCAAGCAATGACTCTACAATAATCCTCTGAATCATCTGAAAGTGATTTATTGCATTACAGAGTTTTGTAAAAAAAAATGATTCTTGTTTATTTTAAAGTAAAATATTACCAGGAATCTGTGATTAATTACCTTCCCAGGCAAGATACGATCAATATTAGCCAGGGAGATGTTCTCCTGTGTGGGAGGAATAGGTTCAGTTAAGAGAGTGGACTTGATTAACTACGGTCTTATGAGTATGCTCAATAGAGTAAACAGCCTAGTTCGAAATCTAACCCTAATGATATTCCTTTCTTTATGATGCTCAGTGTCCAGTAACTCTGAGCTAGCGACTAGGGCATGATAGGATTGGAATAAGTAGGTGCCGGTGGGGAAGTGAGTCTAGGTTCCTACATCGCTTCATCGTCCAATCACTCACTTTCTCCTAGAAAAGGGAACCAGCTAAGCCACAGTTTGTTGCCCACTACTGATTGGTTATGTTAGAAACATAGAAACATAGAAAACCTACAGCACAATACAGGCCCTTCTGCCCACAAAGCTGTGCTGAACATGTGCTAACATAGAAACATAGAAACATAGAAACATAGAAAATAGGCGCAGGAGTAGGCCATTCGGCCCTTCGAGCCTGCACCGCCATTTATTATGATCATGGCTGATCATCCAACTCAGAACCCCGCCCCAGCCTTCCCTCCATACCCCCTGACCCCCGTAGCCACAAGGGCCATATCTAACTCCCTCTTAAATATAGCCAATGAACTGGCCTCAACTGTTTCCTGTGGCAGAGAATTCCACAGATTCACCACTCTCTGTGTGAAGAAGTTTTTCCTAATCTCGGTCCTAAAAGGCATCCCCTCTATCCTCAAACTGTGGCCCCTCGTTCTGGACTTCCCAACATCGGGAACAATCTTCCTGCATCTAGCCTGTCCAATCCCTTTAGGATTTTATACGTTTCAATCAGATCCCCCCTCAATCTTCTAAATTCCAATGAGTGCAAGCCCAGTTCATCCAGTCTTTCTTCATATGAAAGTCCTGCCATCCCAGGAATCAATCTGGTGAACCTTCTTTGTACTCCCTCTATGGCAAAGATGTCTTTCCTCAGATTAGGGGACCAAAACTGCACACAATACTCCAGGTGTGGTCTCACCAAGGCCTTGTACAACTGCAGTAGTACCTCCCTGCTCCTGTACTCGAATCCTCTCGCTATAAATGCCAGCATACCATTGGCCTTTTTCACCGCCTGCTGTACCTGCATGCCCACTTTCAATGACTGGTGTATAATGACACTCAGGTCTCGTTGCACCTCCCCTTTTCCTAATCAGCCACCATTCAGATAATAATCTGTTTTCCTATTTTTGCCACCAAAGTGGATAACTTCACATTTATCCACATTAAATTGCATCTGCCATGAGTTTGCCCACTCACCCAACCTATCCAAGTCACCCTGCATCCTCTTAGCATCCTCCTCACAGCTAACACTGCCACCCAGCTTCGTGTCATCCGCAAACTTGGAGATGCTGCATTTAATTCCCTCATCCAAGTCATTAATATATATTGTAAACAACTGGGGTCCCAGCACTGAGCCTTGCGGTACCCCACTAGCCACCGCCTGCCATTCTGAAAAGGTCCCGTTTATTCCCACTCTTTGCTTCCTGTCTGCTAACCAATTCTCCACCCACACCAATACCTTACCCCCAATACCGTGTGCTTTAAGTTTGCACACTAATCTCCTGCGTAGGACCTTGTCAAAAGCCTTTTGAAAATCCAAATATACCACATCCACTGGTTCTCCCCTATCCACTCTACTAGTTACATCCTCAAAAAATTCTATGAGATTCGTCAGACATGATTTTCCTTTCACAAATCCATGCTGACTTTGTCCAATGATTTCACCGCTTTCCAAATGTGCTGTTATCACATCCTTGATAACTGACTCCAGCAGTTTCCCCACCACCGATGTTAGGCTAACCGGTCTATAATTCCCTGGTTTCTCTCTCCCTCCTTTTTTAAAAAGTGGGGTTACATTAGCCACCCTCCAAACCTCAGGAACTAGTCCAGAATCTAACGAGTTTTGAAAAATTATCACTAATTCATCCACTATTTCTTGGGCTACTTCCTTAAGCACTCTGGGATGCAGACCATCTGGCCCTGGGGATTTATCTGCCTTCAATCCCTTCAATTTACCTAACACCACTTCCCTACTAACATGTATTTCGCTCAGTTCCTCCATCTCACTGGACCCTCTGTCCCCTACTATTTCTGGAAGATTATTTATGTCCTCCTTAGTGAAGACAGAACCAAAGTAATTATTCAATTGGTCTGCCATGTCCTTGCTCCCCATAATCAATTCACCTGTTTCTGTCTGCAGGGGACCTACATTTGTCTTACCAGTCTTTTCCTTTTTACATATCTATAAAAGCTTTTACAGTCAGTTTTTATGTTCCCTGCCAGTTTTCTCTCATAATCTTTTTTCCCCTTCCTAATTAAGCCCTTTGTCCTCCTCTGCTGAACTCTGAATTTCTCCCAGTCCTCAGGTGAGCCACTTTCTCTGGCTAATTTGTATGCTTCTTCTTTGGAATTGATACTATCCCTAATTTCTCTTGTCAGCCACGGGTGCACTACCTTCCTTGATTTATTCTTTTGCCAAACTGGGATGAACAATTGTTGTAGTTCATCCATGCAACCTTTAAATGCTTGCCATTGCATATCCACCGTCAATCCTTTAAGTGTCATTTGCCAGTCTATCTTAGCTAATTCACGTCTCATACCTTCAAAGTTACCCCTCTTTAAGTTCAGAACCTTTGTTTCTGAATTAACTATGTCACTCTCCATCTTAATGAAGAATTCCACCATATTATGGTCACTGTTACCCAAGGGGCCTCTCACGACAAGATTGCTAATTAACCCTTCCTCATTGCTCAAAACCCAGTCCAGAATAGCCTGCTCTCTAGTTGGTTCCTCGACATGTTGGTTCAAAAAACCATCCCGCATACATTCCAAGAAATCCTCTTCCTCAGCACCTTTACCAATTTGGTTCAACCAATCTACATGTAGATTGAAGTCACCCATTATAACTGCTGTTCCTTTATTGCACACATTTCTAATTTCCTGTTTAATACCATCTCCGACCTCACTACTACTGTTAGGTGACCTGTACACAACTCCCACCAGCGTCTTCTGCCCCTTAGCGTTACGCAGCTCTACCCATATCGATTCCACATCTTCCCGGCTTATGTCCTTCCTTTCTATTGCGTTAATCTCTTCTTTAACCAGCAACGCCACCCCACCTCCCCTTCCTTCATGTCTATGCCTCCTGAATATTGAATATCCCTGAACGTTGAGCTCCCATCCCTGGTCACCCTGGAGCCATGTCTCTGTGATCCCAACTATATCATAATCATTAGTAACAATCTGCACTTTCAATTCATCCACCTTATTACGAATGCTCCTTGCATTGACACACAAAGCCTTCAGGCGCTCTTTTACAACTCTCTTAGCCCTTATACAATTATGTTGAAAAGTGGCTCTTTTTAATGCTTGCCCTGGATTTGTCGGCCTGCCACTTTTACTTTTCTCCTTAGTACTTTTTTGCTTCTACCCTCACTTTACACCCCTCTGTCTCTCTGCACTGGTTCCCATCCCCCTGTTGTGAACTAACCTCCTCACGCCTAGCCTCTTTAATTTGATTCCCACCCCCCAACCATTCTAGTTTAAAGTCACCTCAGTAGCCCCCGCTAATCTCCCTGCCAGGATATTGGTCCCCCTAGGATTCAAGTGTAACCCGTCCTTTTTGTACAGGTCACGCCTGTGCCAAAAGAGGTCCCAATGATCCAAAAACTTGAATCCCTGCCTCCTGCTCCAATCCCTCAGCCACGCATTTATCCTCCACCTCATCGCATTCCTACTCTCACTGTCGCGTGGCACAGGCAGTAATCCCGAGATTACTACCTTTGCGGTCCTTTTTCTCAACTCCCTTCCTAGCTCCCTATATTCTCCTTTCAGGACCTCATCCCTTTTCCTACCTATGTCATTGGTACCTATATGTACCACGACCTGTGGCTCCTCACCCTCCCACTTCAGGATATCTTGGACACGATCAGAAATATCCCGGACCCTGGCACCAGGGAGGCAAACTACCATCCGGGTCTCTGGACTGCGTCCACAGAATCGCCTATCTGACCCCTGTACTATTGAGTCCCCTATCACAACTGCCCTCCTCTTCCTTGCCCTAACCTTCTGAGCTACAGGGCCAGACTCTGTGCCGGAGGCAAGGCCACTGTCGCTTCCCCCGGGTAAGCTGTCCCCCCCCAACAGTACTCAAACAGGAGTACCTGTTGTTAAGGGGCACAGCCACTGGGGTACTCCCTATTACCTGACTCTTCCCCTTCCCCCTCCTAACCGTGACCCACGTCTGCCTCCCGTGGCCCCGGCGTGACCACCTGCCTGCAACTCCTCTCTATCAACTCCTCACTCTCCCTGACCAGACGAAAGTCATCGAGCTGCAGCTCCAATTCCGTAACGCATTCCCTTAGGAGCTGCATCTCCTAGTAACATTAGAAATTACCTAGGGTTACCCATAGCCCTCTATTTTCCTAAGCTCCATGTAACTATCCAGGAGCCTCTTAAAAGACCCTATCGTTTCCGCCTCCACCACTGTTGCCAGCAACCCATTCCACGCACTCACCACTCTCTGTGTAAAAAGCTTACCCCTGACATCTCCTCTGTACCTACATCCAGGCACCTTAAAACTGTGCACTTTCGTGCTAACCATTTCAGCCCTGGGAAGAAGCCTCTGACTATCCACACGATCAATGCCTCTCATCATCATGTTCTTGAACTACTTCAGGGCTACTGCGATTGGGTAGAAAAATTCAAACCCAGTGACTATAATGTATCTTCTGGAGAGGGTGCAGAAGAAATTCACCAGGAGCTTGTTTAAGAAGGAGCTTTTCTGCTATAGAGTCATAGAACAATACAGTACAGAAACTGGCCCTTCAGCCCATCAACTCCATGCTGAATTGTTATTCTGCTTAGTTTTATCAATCTGCACCTCTAAACCCCTCCCTTTCGTGTACTTATCCAAACGGCCTTTAAATTCTGCAGCCGAGCTTTTATCACCACTACCACTGGCAGCATTGCACACTCTCGCCACCCTCTGAGTGAAGAAATTCCCCCTCAGGTTCCTCTTAAATATTTCATCTTTCACCCTTAACCTATGACCTCTAGTTCTGGTCTCATATAACCTCAGTGGAAAAAGCTTGCCTGCATTTACCCCTCAAAATTTTGTACGCCTCTATGAATTCTCCTCTCATTCTCTGCTCCAGAGAAAAACATCCTGTCCTTTTCAACATTTCCCTGCAACTTAGGTCTTCAAGTCCCAGCAACACCCTTGCGATTTTTCTCTGGGAAACAGGATGGGCTGAATTTGTTTTCTCTGTGAGTGGAGAAACTAGAAAAGAGAGGTATATAAAATACTGAGGGTGCAGGTATCAGTTAGAAACATTTCCCCATAGCAGAAGTGACTGGAAGTAGAGTAACACACAAAGTGCTGGAGGAACTCGGCAAGTCAGGCAGGATCCGTGGAGGGAAATGGGCAGTTAACACTTCTGATTGAGAACCTTCACCTGGACGAGAAAGAAAAAGGGGGAAAGGCTGATATGAAAAGGAGGAGGAAAGAGGTGGAACAAGAGCTAGCAGGTGATCCAGGTGACTGGAGGGCGTATGTTTAAGGTAATCGACAGGAGTTTCAGAGGGGAGCTGTGGGAGAAGCGTTTCACCCATAGAGCAGTTGTAGTCTGGAACATGAAGTCTGAGGCAGAGGTGACTCACAACATTTAGAAGGATTTGCATAAGCATCAAGGCTTAGAAGGCCATGGGCTCACTGTTGGAAAATGGAATTGGCCTGGATAAGGACTTGATGACCAGCACAGATAAAGAGCCTGTTTCTTTCCTCTCTCTACTCTGTGGATAGCGATACATATCCCAGTCAGAAATAGAAACAGAAAATGCTTGAGGTTCTCAGAATTTAAGGCACTGTTTTTAGAAAGAGAAACAGTAACATTGACTTTTATTATGATCGTTGACTTGAAATATTGATCGTTGTTCATTTTACTCTCCATGGTTGCTACCTGACCATCTGAGGGCTTCCAGAATTTCCAGCAACCATAGAAATTTCTTCTTGAGGTCTCAGGGTACTTGGAGGCGCATGATAAGATAGGCCATAGTTGGCATGGTTTCCTTAAGATAAAATCTTGCCTGACAAATCTGTTGGAAGTCTTTGAAGAAATAACATGCAGGATAGATAAAGGAAAATTGGTTGATGTTGTGTATTTGGTTTCTCAGAAGGCCTTTGTCGAGGTACCACATATGAGGCCTCTTAATAAGCTATGAGCCCATCTTTCCTGGTAACAGGAAAAATTCTAGCATGGATAAAACAGTGGCTGATTGGCAGGAGGCAGAGTGGGAATAAAGTGAGATTTTTCTGACTGGCTGCCGGTGATTCACAGGGGTCTATGTTGGGATCGATTCTTTTTACGTTATATGTTAACGGTTTGAATGATGGAATTGATGGCTTTGTTGAAAAGGTTGCAGATGATATGAAGATAGGTGGAGGGGCAGGCAGTTTGGAGGAAGTAGTGAGGTTACAGAAGGACTAGACTGATTAGGATATCGGATAAAGAAATGGCAGATGGAATACAGTGTCGGGAAGTGTATGGTCATGCAGTTTGGTAGAAGAAATGAAAGAGTTGACTATTTTCTAAATGGAGAGAATACAAAAAAATTAAGGGGCAAAGGGACTTGTGAGTAATCGTACAGAATTCCCTAAAGGGTTAATTTTCAGGTTGAGTCTGTGGTGAAGAAGACAAATATAATTTTAATATTCATCACAAGAGGATGAGAATATAAAAGCAAGGATGTAATGTTGAGACTATATAAAGCACTGGTGAGGCCTCACTTGGAATATTGTGAGCAGTTTTGGGTCCCTTATCTTAGAAAGGATAGTGGGTTCAAAGGAGGTTCACGAAAATGATTCCAGGATTGAATGACTTGTTGTATGAAGAACGTTTGATGGCTCTGGGCCTATATTCACTAGAATTTAGAAGAATGAGGGGTGACCTCATTGAAACCTATTGAATGGTAACAGGCTTTGATAGAGTGGATGTGAAGAGGATGTCTCCTATGGTGGGAGCGTCTAAGTCCAGAGGACACAGACTCAGAATAGAGGGGTGTCCTTTTAGAATGGAGATGAGGAGGTATTTCTTTAGCTAGAGAGTGGTGAATCTGGGAAAATTTTTGCCACAGGTGGCTGTGGAGCCCAAGTCCTTATGTATATTTAAGGCGGAGGTTTATAGATTCTTGATTGGTCAGGGCATGAAGGGATATTGGAAGAAGCCATGAGATTGAGGCTGTGACGAATATGGATCAGCCATGATGAAAAGGTAGCATAGGCTTAATGGGCCAAATGGCCTAATTCTGTTCCTATATCTTACGATCTTATAATGACATAGATTGTGAGACCAGGTATGCCCATCTTATCATGCAAGAGATCCATTCAAGAGTCTGAAGGCAGAGGGATTGAAACTGACCTTGAGAGAAGCCCATTTCTTTTTATCTCCTTACGTTCTTATCACTCCTCCCAATTACAGCAACTCGCCTGCACATTAGGAATAGTTTACAGAGGCCAATCAAGCTACCAACAGACACAGTTTTGGGATCTGGGAACATAATCGAGGACTTGGAGGAAACCCAAGTGGACTCAGGGGTGGGGGCAAGAGTGGTGGAAAGAGGGAGAACATGCAAACTCCAGAAAGGCAGCACTACAGATGAAGATTGAACCCAGGTCTCAGAAATTAGGAAGCAGCAACTCTATGAAGTGCACCACTGTGCTGAATGTCATTGGAGGTATCCATTTTCTAGTTAAATCTAGCAAGCCTATCATATGACACTAAATTATCTGAAACACTTTGAATGGTGTGAAAAAAAAACATCTGTCTATAGTCAGCATAAGGTTGTAGATACTGGGACACAATTTCACATGAATCAGGAATCTTTGCAGTCTAGGTTCAAATTCAAATTCAGATTCAGGTCTATTTATCACATCTACATCAAAGGATACAGTGAAATATGCCTATCCAGTGTGTATATGGGTCTAGAGATCACTGCACTGCTCTCAGTGGGTATAGGAGGTAGCTAATGAAATGGCGGCTCTCTGTACATCATTATATAGTGGCAAGTCAAATGGAATTGAGTTTATCACCACATGTATAAGTGCAGTGAGTTTCAGGTACAATGGAAAACTTACTTGCACCAGCATCACAGGCACAGAGATTCAACTAATATACGGAACATAAATTATGCAATAGAGTGAAGATAAAGACTATGCAAGACAAGATATTAGTGCAAAATCAAGACTCAATCAATCACTAATCCATGGTAGTGCAAGTGGTCTGCAGTGTTCAGTTACTGTGTAGGATGAAAGTTTTGCAGGTCAGTTCAAGAACCTGATGATTGTAGGAAAGAAAATGTTCCTGGACTTTGTGATGTGGGGCTTCACGCCTTCTCAGTCCAGTCCAGTCACCAAAATAGGTTCAATGGTCAACTTAATATCAGAGAATGTATACAATATACAACCTGAAATTCTTACTCTGCGCAGACATCCATGAAACAGAAAAAAAACATTGAGTGAATGACAGAAAATGTTAAAACCCCAAAGCCCCCTTCCCCTTCTTACTCACAAGCAGTAGCAAAAGCATCAACCCTCACACCCCTTGCTCCAGCAAAAGCATCAATACCCACCTCCAACCATGCAAGCAATAGCAAAGTCCCAGAGACCAGGACGTAGAGTCCATCGAAAACTACTGTCCATCCCAACACTTCGACACTTCAGACAGGGCCTCTCTCTCTCTCTCGCTGTTTCCAGCATGCATTAGAATCAATAGACTATTTCCAGCCTCAGGTATGTTAGTCTCAGGGTTCAGAACTTGGTCTCTAATTAAGATCCAGACAGCTGTACAGTGCTTCCAGTAAGTGTAAAGATTCAAAGATTCAAAGTACACTTATTATCGAAGTACGTATGCAGTATACAATTCTGAGATTCTTCTTCTCCAGATAGCCATATAAAAAAGAAACACCATGGAGCCCGTTCAAAGAAAAACATCAACCCCCCCCAACATGCAAAAAAAAGAACAAATTGCACAAACGGCAAAAAAAAACAAGTGATGCAGGGATCTGTGCACAAACTTCAGAAGTTGAAGGATCTGTGGATTCCTTCCAACGTATATCAGAACCAAAGACGCTATTCATTGCCATTTGAGTCAGAAGTAAATAGTTTGTGCATTCTCCCTGTGACTGCATGAGTTTCCTCTGGGTGCTCCGGTTTCCTCCCACAGTCCAAAGACGTATCGGTTGGTAGGGTAATTGGTCAATGTAAATTGTCCCGTGATTAGGCTAGGGTTAAATCAGGTGTTTCTGGGTGGTGTAGCTTGAAGGATCAGGAGAGTCTATTCTATGCTGTATCTCAATAAATAAATAAATAAATGAACCTGTGTCCTGCCTTTTATGGGTATGAATCTAGGGGTCAGTATACTACTTCCAGTATGCATTAACATCCATAGATCACTGTAATTTCTCCAATGCACTTTCTTAGTTACCCACCCACTTTTCCAAATTCCTATCAAGAACTGTGTGGCTTGCCTCTGGACCTTAAATGCCCTATCTATAATTTGGTGAGCAGACACCCAGAATTAGATATAGGTCTTAGAGTGTGGCCTCTTGTATGCACAGCTTGAAAATAACACCCTCAGACCTCTAGTTTATTTTTCGAGCTCCGGGCAGATTCTATTTTTTCTAATGTTCCACTGCTCCTGTCTAACATACTGTGAATCCAGACATTCTGCAAAATAATTTTATGTTTTATTGCACGTGTGCATTTGTTTATGAGTTGAGAAGGGGGGGGGCCAACGTGTTTTCTTCAAAGTAACAGAAATATCTCCCTTACAAATGAACAAGATGTGAATTTTATTTTATTTAAGAAATAATTTTAATCTATCTTAAAATCAAAAGCAACAAAGAATGTTATTGGTTTTATACCCTGCCTATTTTTTTCTGATCATTCCGTTGGTTTCAGTTTCCTTTGCTTCACCGATCACTTCTTTGAATTTCAAATAGCATGCAGAATTTAACACTAACACAAAACAGACAGTGGTTAATCAGGAGATCATTTAACACGCTTTCCAATTTACTTCTCTATTCTTGTTTTGCATATTGGTTCCTATTGTAACAATGACAACATTTCAAAACAGCACCATTGACTATAAACACAAGAAGTACTGTAGACACTGGAAATCTGGAACAAACACAATGTGCTGTTCGAGCTTAGCAGGTCAAACGGTATCAATGGATGGGAATAAACAATCAATGTTTTGGGCCGAGACCCTTCATCCTGATAAACAGTTGAAACATCGACTGTTTAATCACATCCATAGATGTCGCCTGACCTGCTGAGCTCCTCCAGCTGTAAAAAATGTAGACAGAAGTAATGGAGGGGAGATACAAGAGACTGCAGAGGCAGGGATCTGGAGCAACACACGAAGCATTGGATGAACTCTACAGGTCAGGCAGCATTTATGAGGGGAAATGGACAGTTGGCATTTTGGGTCAAAACTGTTCTTCATGTAGAACTGAAGGAAAGAGAGGAGAAGTGCAGAATAGAATAAAAAGGTGGAGAGAAAGATATATCAGCTCTCACTTGCCAGCTCGCTCTCACTGCTTCACCTCGTTCTATCCAATCCATCTTAGACCATAAGGTCATCAGATATAGGAGCAGAATTAGGCCATTTAGCCCATCAAGACTGTTCTGCCTCTTCATCATGGCTGATCCATTTCCCTCTTTGCCCCAATCTCCTGCCTTCTCCCCGTATGCCATCATGCCCTGACCAACCACCTATCAACCTCTGCCTTAAATATACCCAATGACCTGGCCTCCACTGCTGCTTGTAGCAACAAATTCCACCATTCTCTGGTTAAAGAAATTCCTCCTCATCTCCATTCTAAATGGACGTATCTCTATTAGAACCATCTTCATGGTTTGTTGCCTCTGCAAAGCTGATAGTATTGTCATTCCTTTTCTTCCCTCGTCCTTTTGGGAGAAGATACAGGAGCTTGAGAGTCCAGACATCCAGACTCAACAACAAGCTTCTTCATCCCCACTGCGACCAGTCTTCTGAACCTATCGCCTCTTTCACAACCCCTTCTTAGTAGTTCTGCCATTTTTTCAGACACTTAATTACAAGGAACAGTACAGCACTGGAGAAGGCCCTTTGTTATCAAAAATCTGAGGGGGTGAGGGCCTATGTTGGTCAGAGCTGACCATGGATATTGCATCTTAGCTGTCCAGATATGCAAGCTTGGGCAGTACAATATGGAGATCAAGCTGCTGCCCATGTAGCCAGCTCCCCCTCTCCACACATCTGATGAACACAAAGGTACAGCAGAGACTGACACAGTTTGGTGCCAGTAGTGCCACAGGAGTTGCTCCAGTCATCATTGAACTCCATGTAGGTCTGCTTTAGGGACACCAGCTCCGCATTTCTCCCTCAGGGTCTACTCCCGAAGCCTTCCCCGTGAGTGAGAATAGCCACAAGGCAGCAGAGGTTTGAGATCAGAGTTTTCCTTCTCCTAGATGAGCTGCCAACCACGGCTGATGAGCCCCGTCTGCCCGAAGTGACTGGTTTTAGGGTGCCAGTAGCCAGTCTTTGCCCTTTCTCCTGTCAGTAGAAATGGTTCAGCTGGGCTTAGTAGCTACGGTGCACATGATGGCAAGGAGCTGGACTTGGTTGTCAGAGGCTATTTGGGACACAGGCCATTGGGAGCACAATAATGTACACAAATTAAACTAGTAATTAAAAGCCTTACTAAACTAATGCCTTTGGCTACACAATGTCCACATCCCTCTATTCTATGCACATTCAGGTATCTATCCTGTTAAGTACCTCTGTCATATTTCCCTCCACTACCATCCTTGGCAGTGCATTCCAGGTACCAACCATTCTGTGTAAACTACTTGCTCTGTGCATCTCCTTTAAACTTACCCCCCCCCCCCGACCTTAATGCATGCCCTCCAGTATTACAAATTTCAGCCCTGAGAAAAAGAAAAATAAACTTTTATTGGAACTCCCATCAGCATCCACTGCTCCAGAGAAAGCAACACAAGTTTATCTAACCTCTCGAGGGCACATGCTCTCGAATCCAGGAGGCACCCTGACATAACTGCTTCTGCACTTTGTCCAAAGCTGCCACGACCTTCCTATAATAGGGTGACAAGAAGTGGCTAGAGATTATAAAGCTGCAACTCTTGTTAACTCTTGTGTTCAATGCCTCAACTAATAAAAGGAAGCATGTCATACACCATCTTTACCACTCTATCAAGCTGTGCAGCTTCCTGTTCATCTCTGAACCTACTCCCCACTCACCTCTAGTATTAAACATTTCAACCCTGTGCAGCTCATTTCAGGGAGCTATAGATCCAGATCTCAAGATCTGTCTGTGCATTAACACTAATAAGGGTCTTGCCACTGACAGTGTACTGCCCTTTATGTTTGACCACCCAAAATGTAACACCTCACATTTGGCCAAGTTAAGTTCTATCTGCCATTATTCACCTATCTCTTAACTGATCTAGTTTTTTCCCACTCTATACTCTGGCAATCTTCTACACTATCCACTATGCCACCAATCTTTCTATTGTCTGTGAACTTACTGACCCACCCATTCAGACTTTCACCCAAGTCATTTATATATATCACAATGAGCAGAGATCCAAGTAGAGATCCCTGCAGAACACCTCTGATCATGGACCTCCAGCTAGGATAAGTCCCATCAATTTCCTAAGTCCCATAATTCTCTTTCGGTTATTCCATTATTGTCTCTTTGGCATTGCTGTATAGACTACTTCAGATTGTTGCATGAAACTATATATTCTGTTGTTTTGTTCTTATTGCTTTACTCGTTACTGAAGAAGTTTCCCTTCATGTTCCCCTCAAAGTTAAAAAGTTTTAGGGAAACATGAGGGACAAATTCTTCACTCAGGGTCGTAAGAGTATGGAACGAGCTGCCAGCACAAGTGGTGCATGCGAGCTTGGTTTCATAGAAAACATAGAAAATAGGTGCAGGAGTAGGCCATTCGGCCCTTTGAGCCTGTACCGCCATTTATTATGATCATGGCTGATCATCCAACTCAGAACCCTGCACCAGCCTTCCCTCCATACCCCTTGATCCCCATAGCCACAAGGGCCATATCTAACTCCCTCTTAAATATAGCCAATGAACCGGCCTCAACTGTTTCGACGATTAAGAGAAGTTTGAATAGGGACATGAATGGTAGGAGTATGGAGGGCTACGGTCCAGGTACAAGTTGATGGGAGGAGGTAGTTTAAACAGTTTGGCATGGACTAGATGGGCTGAAAGACCTGTTTCTGCATTGTAATTTTCTATGATCTGTATATTATTACCTTGTATACTGTTATGTGTGAGCTTCACACAAACATGGTATCTCATTCCACTCTGGTTCTTATGAGAGTAGACTAACTTGAATCAACTGAAATATATTTCAATAAATTTCTTTAATTTATTAACGAAAATATTAAATAAGAATTGTGTTTAAAATACATTTTATTTCCTTTACATAGGACATAAAACACTACAACACAGTACAGACACTTCAGCCTATGACATTACATCGACATTTTAAAGTACTCTAACATGAATCTAACCTTTCCCTCCTACATAGCCCTCCAATTGCCTATCTAAGAGCATTTTAAATGTCCCCTAATGCATCTGCATCAACCACCACACCTGGCAGGGCATTTCACACACCACAACTCTGCATAAAAAAAATTACCTCTGACATCCCCCTATATTTTCCTCCAATCACCTTTAAATTATGCACCGTTGAACTAGTTATTTCTGCCCTGGGGAAAGGTCTCTGGCTATCCACTCTATCTATGCCCTTATTATCTTAGACACATATATCAGTTCTGTTGTCATTCTTCTTTGCTCTGAGAGAAAAGGTTCAGCTCACTCTCATAAGACATCGTCTCAGATTCCTCCTTCTTTAGCTCTTTACCTCTTCCACCTATCACCTCCCAGTTTCTCACTTACCCACCCTCCAACCCCTCCCCTCATCATCTGGTCTTACCTATCACCTGCCATCTTGTACTCCTTCCACTCCCACAGACTCCCTCCCCCTTTTTTATTCTGGCTTCTTTCATAAAGCTAAAAGACCATAAGACAAAGGAGCAGAACTAGGACATTCAGCTCATGGATTCTGCTCTGCCATTCCATCATGGCTGATTTATTATCTCTCTCAATCCAGTTTTCCTGCCTTCTCTCCATAACATTTGACATCCTGACTAATCAGGAACCTATCAACCTCTGCTTTAAATATACTCAGCAACTCCGCTGCCATCTGTTGCAATGAATTCCAAAGATTCACTACCCTCAGGCTGAAGAATTTCTTCTTCATTTCTGTTCAAAATAGACATCCCTCTACACTGAGGCTGTGCCATATGTTCTGAAACTCACCCATTATAGGAAACATACTCTTCACATCCACTCTATATAGGCTTTTCAATATTATCAAGTAGATTTCAGTGAGATCTCCCTCATTCTTCCAAACTCCAGCAAGTACAGGCCTAGAGCCATCAAACGTTCCTCATATGTTAACCCTTTCATTCCCAGAATTATTCTCATGATCCTCCTCCGGACCATCTCCAAAGCCAGCACATCTTTTCTTAGATACGGGGCCTAAATCTACTCACAATACTCCAAGTGTGGTCTGATCACTAACTTATAAAGCCTCAGCATGACACCCTTACTCTTTGATTCTAGTCTTCCTGAAATGAATGCTAACATTGAATTTGCCTTCCTTACCATTCACTCAACTTGTTCAACTTTAGGGAATCCTTTTCAGGAACTCTCAAGTCCCTTTGCACCTCTAATTTTTGAAATTTCTCCCTGTTTAGAAATAATCTATGCCTTTATTCCTTCTACCAAAGTGCATGAACATACACTTTCCTACACTATATTCCATCTGCCACTTCTTTGTCCATTCTCCCAATCTGTCAAAGTCTTTCTGCAGACTCCCTGATTCCTCAAAATCACCTGCCCCTCCACCTATCGTCATATTGTCCGCAAACATGGCCACAATCCTATCAATTCCATCACCCAAATCATTGATGTATAACTTGAAAAGAAGCAGTCCCAATATCGACCTCTGTGTCACAGGTCACAGGTCACAGTGTAGCAGTGACACTAGTCACAGGTAGCGAGCACTTTATTTCCACACTTTGGTTCCTGCCAGTCTGCCAATTTTCTATCCAGGCTAGTATTTCCTATAATACCATGGGCTCTTACCTTGTTAAACAGTCTCATGTGTGACACTTTGTCAAAGGCCTTCGGAAAATCCAAGTAAACAACATCCACTGACTCTCCTTAGTCTATCCTGCTTGTTATTTTTTCAAAGAATTCCAATAGATTTGTCAGGTTAAGATTTTCCCTTGAGGAAACCACACTGACTTTGGCTATTTTATCCCGTGCCTCCAAGTACGCCAACTTCATCCTTAATAATGTACTGTGACATCTTCCCAAAAACTGAAGTCAGGCTAATAGGCATATGTAAAATGACCTTTCTTCTGCCTCCCTTCCTTCTTAAAGAGTCAAGTAATATTTGGAATTTTCTGAAACCATTCCAGAATCTTGAAAGATTACTACTAATGCCTCCACAATCTCTTCAGCTACGTCTTTTAGAACCCTGAGAGTCCACCTGGTCCAGGTGACCTATCTATCTTCAGTTCTTTCAGCTTCCCAAGCATCTTCTCCATAGTAATAGCAACTACACTTAATTCTGCCCCCTGACATTCTTGAATTTCTGACGTACTGCTAGTTTTTTCCACAGTGAACACACAGAATACTTGTTAAGTTTGCCCACCATTTCTTTGTCCTCCATTACTACCTCACCAACATATTTTCCAACAGTCCAATATCCACACTCTATTACTCTTTATATAGAACATCTGAAAAAACTTCTGGTATCCTCTTTGATATTATTGACTGTCTTACCTTCATACTTCATCTTGTCTTTCTTTGTGACCCTTTTAGTTGCCTTCTGTTGGTTTTTAAAAGCTTCCTCATCCAATAATTTCCCACTAATTTTTGCAATATTACCTGCTTTTCCTTTTATGCTATCTTTGACTTCCCTTGTCAGCCACAGTTGCATCTTCCTGCCTTTAGAATACTTCCTCTTCGGGAAGTACCTATCCTGTGCTTCTTGAATTGTTCCAGAAACTTCAGCCATCACTGTCCTGCCATCATCCCCGCTAGATTAGATTATGAAGACACGTAGTCCCCTTTTATTTTCGTTTAGTAATGCATGCATTAAGAAATGATACAATATTCCTCCGGTGTGATATCACAAAGCACAGGACAAACCAAGACTGAAAAAACTGACAAAACCACATAATTATAACATATAGTTACAAATAGTGTAACAATACCATAACTTGATGAAGAAAGTCCGTGAGCACAGTAAAGTTCAAAGTTTCTCAAATGTCCCACATTTCACGCAGACGGGAGAAGGAAGAAAAACTCTCCCTGCCATGCCGACCACAATCCGACTCTGTCGTCCGAAAACTTCAAGCTCCGATCAGCTCTCCGAGCACCGAGTACTGAGCGGCATCTCTGCTGAACGATTCGCCAAAAGCAGGCAAGGCCAGGGATTTTGAGGCCTACCCTCCGAAAGATTCCCGACCACACAGTAACGACAGCAGAGGATGAGCATTTCAGAAATTTCTCCAGATGTTCCTCTGTGCTTTCACGTCCATTCTCCATCAAATCAGAATTGTCCACGGTCTCTATTTAACAGGTACAACATCATTTTTCATCGGAGAGCTGCGCACGCGCGGCGCGCTGCCATCTTCTCTTCCCGCTCCAGTCAACTTTGTGACCCTTTCCAAACAACTTTGATCAGCTCCTCTCTCATGCCTCTGTGATTCCCATTATTCCACTCTAATACTGATACATCTGACTTTATCTTCACCCTCTAAAACCGCAGGGTGAATTCTATCATACATATTATGATCATTGTCTCCTAAGTGTTCCTTTACCTTAAACTTCCAAATCAAATCTGGTTCTTTGCACAACACCCAAACCAGAATTACCTTTCCCTTAGAGGGCTCAACTACAAGCCTCTCTAGGAAGCTGTCTCATATGACTCCTCTTTTTGGGATCCAGCACCAACCTGATTTTTCCAATCTACTTGCATATTGAAATACATACATGTTTGGCATAGCTTTGTGGGCCGAATGGCCTGTATTGTGCTGTAGGTTTTCTATGTTCTATGAAATCCCCCAAAACTATTATAGCATTGACTTTTTACACGTATTTTCTACCTCCCATTGTAATTTGTATTCCACTTTCTGGCTACTGTTCAAAGGCCTGTATATAACTCCCTTCAGAGAAGTTTTTACCCTTGCACTTTCATTACTCTGAGGATTCTACATCTTCCAATCGTATGTCACCTCTCTAAAATTTTGATTTCATTCTTTACCAGCAGAGCCACCCCACACCTCCTCCCATTTCCTACCTATGTTATTGGTACCAAAATATACCACGACTTCTAGCTGCTCAACCTCCCCCTTTTGAATGTCGTGCACCCAGTCCAAGGCATCCCTGACCTTGGTACCTGAGAGGCAAAATATCATCTTGGTGTCTTTTTCACATCCACAAAACCCCCTGTCTGCTCCTTGAACTATGGACTCCATTATCACTGCTGCAGTCCTCTTCTCCCCCTTACCTTCTGCACCACAGTGCCACAGATCTGGACACTGCAGCTTCTCCCTGCTAGGTCATCCCCCTCCATAGTATCCAAAGCGGTATACTTAGTACTGAGGGAAACAGCCACAGGAGCACTCTACATCAGTGGCCTATACCCTTTCCCTCTCCTGAAATTTGGAGGTGACTACTTCCCTGTAGCACCTATCTATAAGCTCCTCATTTTCCTGTATGAGCTGAAGGTCATCGAGCTGCAGTTCCTGTTCCTTAACACAGTCTCTACGGAGCTGCAGTTTGACAGACTTCATGCAGATATAGACCTCCGGGAGACTGGAGGTCTCCCAGAGCACCTACATCTCACATAAAGACCATACTGCTAACTCTGGACCCATTCTCCATGCTCTAGCTACGTACTAAAAGACAAGGAAAGAGAAAAACAAACTGGCTAGAACCTTACTTAGAACCTCTGCCTGAATTTGCTCAAGCCTGTTCTCACCCAACCCTGTTGAGCCAACACCTCCCACTCTAACACCAGCCCACTTCAACAATGACTACTCCGCTTACACCTCCCTTCCTTTTATTGTCTCAAATAAAACTCACTCCAGATGAGACTTGTTCTTTTCAGAAGGTTTCCACCTTGGACCGATGTCTCACTCTCACTCACTACTTCAAATTATAAATACTTCCCCCTTTCTTTCCAGTACTGATGAAGGGTCTCAACCTGAAACATTGACTGTTCATTCCTCTCCACAGATGCAGCCTGAGTTGCTGAGTTTCTCCAGCATTTTGTGTGCGTGTTGCTCTGTATTTCCCGCATCTGCAGATTCTCTTGTGTTTGTGGCTTGCTTCTCTTTCATTTTCGATGAAGTTTGGAATCTCTGTTCACGCAAATGTGGCTGTGCCAGATCCCAGCAATGGCAGGTGTAAATTTATGCATGTTGAGGGGAGAGGAAGAGGGTCTCCCCTCAGCGCTGTGCAGAATCCTCCCCCGCCCCACCATGCTGAGTGCAGTGGACGAGCAGAAGCAGAGATCTCCCGCCCGATGAGCTCTAGCTCGCCTGTAATTCTCCACTGCAGTGTGCTGAGATGTACTGCAGCTGGCTGGGAGTTCTCTGCGGAATCATTAGCTAATCCTCAGCACTAACTGGCCCATTAATTCAGTGAGTGAAAAAAATTCTTCATCTCCCCTTCTGGCTCTTTTTGTCAATGATCTTAAACCTCATGTCAGAATAGCTCCATATTAAATATCATGCACTGATTGCTTTGGCCACTCAGATAGCCAAGCAAGGGCAAGAAAGCCATGGTTCCACGCTGTGTTCAGGCAGCAAAGACATGGGGGTACCAATTACCAAGTGACTAGAACTATAAACATCTTACGGTTTGTGGCAGGAGATGAGCAAATCTGCAAGGACACCTAAAATGCTCCTTTTAGCAGGGAGAGAATGAAGCAGCAGCCTTTATTAATATCCAAATCAGAATCAGGTTCAACATCACTGGCATATATCATTGCAATTTGTTGTTTTCAGCAGCAGTGCAGTGCAATGCATAGAAAATCTACAAGTTACAATAAGAAATACTGTATATACGATAAGTGTATGTTTGTGGTTTTTTGCAGCCCATCCACTTCTAGGTTTGAAGTGCTGTGCGTCCAGAGATGCTCTTCTGTGTATCACTGTTGTAACATGTGGTTATTTGACTACTCTCATCTTCCTGTCTCCTTGAACAAGTCTAGACATTCTCCTCTGACCTCACTCATTAAGAAGATGTTTTCACCCACAGAAATGCCACTCACTGTACTTTTTCTTTGGTTTTTTTTGCATCATTTTCTGTAAACTCTGGAGACTGTTGCGGGTGAAAATCCCAGCAGTTTCTGAGATACTCAAACCACCCCATCTGGCACCGACAATCATTCCATGATCAGAGTTACTGAGATCACATTTCTTCCCCATTCTGATGTTTGGTCTGAACAAATGAGCCTCTTGACCATGCCTGCATGCTTTTATGCCTTGAGATGCTGTCACATGATTGGCTGATTAGCTATTTGCATTAATGAGCCAGTATCTAATAAAGTGGCCACTGAGTATTTATTATATTAAAAATAAATCAACTAAGTAGTGCAAAAAGGGAGCAAAAAATAGATTTCTTGAGCTAGTTCATTGTCAGTTCAGAAATCTGATGGCAGAGGGGAAGAAGGTGTCCGTAAAACATTGAGTTTGCATTTTCAGGCTCCTGTGTCTCTTCTCTGATGAGATCACTGGGAAGAGGGTACGTTCTGGGTGGTGAGTGTCCTTAATAATGAATGCCGCCTTCGTTGAGGCATCGCTTTTCGAAGATATCCTCAATTCAAGGGAAGCATGTGCCCACGGTAGATCCAGCTGAGTTTTCAGACTTCTGCAGCTTTTTCTGATCCTTTGCTGTGGCCCCTGCACACCAGACCAAGTGCAAATTCATTGTCCTTCAACCATATACATGTATACTGCCAAATGAAACACCTTTCCTCTGGATCAAGGTGAACAACACAGTGCATATTCCTCAGACACAACACAGAGAGTAACATTACCACAAATAAATTAAAAAATAATAAGGTGCATTTTAACACAGCTTAAAAAATAAACAGTACAACGTTACTGACACTTCATATGTGATGAGACCTGGTTGGTGGCAGTGAGTTTAGTAGTCCCACAGTCTGGGGGAAGAAGCTGTTCCCCATCCTAACAGTTCTTGTCCTAATACTACGCTACCTCCTGGTGCTGTACAGATGGGAGGGATCATTGACAATGCTAAGAGCCCTGCGTACTCAGTGCTCCCGATAAATATCTTGGACAGGTGGAAAAGAGGCCACGAAGATCCTTTCAGTCCTTTGTAGGGTCTTGCAGTCAGTTGCCGTGGAATTTCCATACCAGATGGTGATGCAGTGTGACACTCCCAATAGTGCTCCTATAAAAATTGGTTAGAATGGAGGGATGGGGTAGGGGTAGGGGGGAGACTTGCTTTCCTCGATCTCCTCAGGAACTGGAGATGCTGTTGTGCTTTCTTGACTAAAGATGTGGTGTAGAGGGACCAGGTGAGATCATCCGTGATGCAACTGATTTAGTCCCCGGAGTGCAGCATTAGCACTGCAGAAAGACATCTCAAATTACTTGTGAATATATTAATGACTAATAATTGTGCAAACAGCTATTAATCAGCTATTCCTTTTCTTTAACTAAAGTGTTGCACAGGTTACCAGGCACGTCCCAGCCTGAATCCTACATCACTGATGTTCCGTCAGAGTTGAAAATCTGGATCACATTCCCCTTCAATCTGTTTGCATTTTAAAAATATCACAAGAAGAGCAGTCCCTGTTCAGTAACTTGATGATTTAGCACCCTCATCCGAAAGTCATCATTGCACTGAATCTCTGTACAGTCACCAATACCTTTCAAAAGACAGATGTCCCAAAGTGCACAAGATGTACCGCATCGTCTGACCTAATGAACCGTACATAAGTAAAACAAAATTACACTCACTTAACTTGCAGTTAACTTGATGAGAATCACTTTAAAAATACTGGCAACCTTTACTAACTATCAAATAATACTGTCCCAATCCTCTACTTTTCCATATGACATAGAGAGAGATTATTAGGCCCTTAACATCATTGCCAGCTCTTTTAGAGAGCTTTGCAATTATTCCAACTTTCCCTGTTATAAGACTGTAAGACTGCATGACGTAGGAACAGAATTAGGCCATTCGGCCCATTCTAACATGGCTGATTTATTATCCCTCTCAACAAAATTCTCCTGCCTTCTTCCTGTGACCTTTGATACCTTTACTAGTCAAGCACCTATCAACCTCTGCTTTAAACATACCCAATGACTTGGCCTCCATAGCCGTCGGTGGCAATGAATTCCACCGATTCACCGCACTCTGGCTAAAGAAATGTCTCCTCGTCTCTGTTCTAAAGAGATGGTCTTCTATACGGAGGCTGTGCCTTCTCATCCTAGATGTCTCCACTATAGGAAACAACCTCTCCACGTCCACTCTATCTAGGCTTTTCAATATTCGATTGGTGTCAATGGGATAAACCCTCATATGACATCGAGGGAGATAATTAGGGCCTTAATATCAATGCCAGATCTTTTAGAGAGGTTTACAATTATTACAAATTCTCCCTCTCAAACTGCAGGGCTAATTCTATCATATTCATTCATTTATTCGTTATGTGCCATGTTGTATGATGTGGGTGATTCTGGTCTTTCCATGACCAGGAGCGTTCTTGGCAAGTTTTTCTACAGCTGTGGTTTGCCATTGCCTTCTGTGGGCAGCGTCTTTCCAAGACGGGTGCCCCCAGCTATTATCAATGCTCTTCCGATATTGTCTGCCTGGCGTCAGTGGTCACATAACCAGGACTTGTGATTTGCAACTGGTGCTCATTTGACCATTCGCCACCTGCTCGCATGGCTCATGTGGCCCTAATCGGGAGGGACTAAGCAGTCCTTGCCCGGGGTGACCTGTAGGTTAGCAGAGAAGAGGAGCACCTTATACCTCCTTTGGTAGGGATGTATCTCCACCCCACCACCGATATTAAGGGTTCTTTTACTTTAAGCTCTCTAATCAAATCTGGTTCATTATGCAGCATCAAATCCAGAATTGCCTTTTCCCTGGAGGGCTGAACCACAAGTTGTAAATAAAAAGCCATCTCATAGGCATTCTACAAATTCCCTCTCTTGGCGTCCAGCACCAACCTAATTTTCCAAATCTACCTGCATATTGAAATCCCCCATGACTATGGTAATATTGAAGTTTTTCCATGCCCTTCTATCTTCCATTCTAATTAAATATCCCACAGTCTGGCTACTGTTTGGCGGTCTGTATATATTTCCTATCAGGGTCTTTTTACCCTTGCAGTTTCTTAACTCTGCCCACAAGGATTCTACACCTTCCTATGTTACCTCTTTCTAAGGATTTGACTTCATTTTTCTACCAACAAGGGCCACTCCACCCCCTCTGCCGACCTGCTTGTCCTTTTGATACAATTTGTATCCTTGAATGTTTAGCTCCCAACTATGATCTTCTTTCAACCAGGATTTATTTCAGCCGCAACATCATACCTGCCAATCTCCAACTGGGCTACAAGATTATCTACCTTATTCTGTATGCTGCATGCATTCAAGTAGAACAGTTTTTGTCCTGTGTTCATCACGTTTCAATTTTGCCCCTGTGTTACAATTCAATTCATCTCACTGACTGCAATTTTTCCCTAACATCTGCCTGCCTTCTTCACAGTATCGCCACGCACCACATCTAGTTGCATACCAACTGCCCTATCCTCAGCCCTCACACTTCAGTTCCTATCGCCCTGCCAGATTAGTTTAAACCCTCCCCAACAGATGGAGCAAACCTGCCCACAAGGATATTGGTGCCCCTGGAGTTTGGGTGTAGTCTGTCCTTTTTGTACAAGTCATACCTTCCCCAGAAGTGACACCAATTCCTCATCCATGCATTTATCTGCCAAATCATCCTATTCTTAACCTCACTGGCACGTGGCACAGGCAACAATCCAGAGGTTACTCCCCTTGAGGTCCTGCTTTTCAGCTTTCTACCTAACTCTTTATATTCTCTCTTCAGGACTTCATCCCTTTTCCTATCTTTGTCACTGGTGCCAAAATGTACCATGACTTCCGGCTAGTAACTCCCCACTAGAATGCTATGCCCCTGATCTGAGACATCCCTGACCCTGGCACTGGGAGACAACATACTATCCTGGTGTCTCTTTCACGTCCACAGAATCTCCCGTCTGCTCCTCTAACTATGGAATCCCCTATCACTAGTGCATTCCTCCTCTCACCCTTGCCTTCCGAACCATAGAGCCGGACTCAGTACCTGAGACTTGGTCGCTGCTTCTTCCCACCGGTAGATCATCGCTCTCCTCCACCCAACAGAGTCTGGCTGAAGGGTCTCAACCTGAAATATCGATTGTTTCTTCCTCTCCATAGATGCTGCCTGACCTGCTAATTTCTTCCAGCATTTTATATGTGTTATTCTTATCACATCAGGGTTATTTAAAATGTTTTGGGGGATCTTCTTTCGTTCGCATGCCCTGCATTTGTGGCCCGTCCCTAACTGCCCTTGAGAAGAACATTATTATGCTCTATTTATAAAGGACGTTATTTTGTTTCATAAAAGGAACACCCTGAACTAAAACAGGTATCTTTTTCACTTCAGGGATTTGGCCAAATGAATTTAGTAGGTTGAAGGCTAACCTAATTGAAATTTCTAAAATGTGAAAGGATTCATCAAGCTGAATAGAGGAAAAAATGTTTAACTCCGCCAGAATTGGGACAAGAGGGGGCAATCCCAAACTTAGAATTATGCAGTTTAGGCGTCAGTCATAAAGGATTTCTTCACCCACAAAACAAAAATGAAAAATGGATACCTAATCACTGCCTTATAAGGTTCAATTTTCAAGATCATTTATTGGCATTCTTCAGTACACAAGTGTAAAGGATAATGAAAATGATTGTTACTCTGGATCCAATGCAGCATAAAAAGCACAATAAACATAAGTCAACAAATGTAAAGATAAAAGCAATCCTATAAAACACAATGTACAAGTAACTGTTTGAGTGTGTCCCTATAAACATAAGATTATCTTTTATTGTGAGTTATGCGTTTGGTCGTGTGACTTGCACAATCATGGTCTTTCCATGGCCATGATTTTTCTTGGCAAATTTTTCCACAGAAGTAGCTTGCCATTACCTTCTTCTGGTAGTGTCTTTACAAAATGGGTGATTCCAGTCATTATCAATACTCTTCAGAGATTGTCTGCCTGGCGTCAGTGGTCACATGACCAGGACTTGTGATATGCACCACCTGCTCCCATGGCTTCATGTGACCCTGATCTGAGGGCTAAGCAGATGCTACACCTTGCTCAAAGGTGACCCGCAGACTAGCAGAGGGAAGGAGCTCATTACATCTCCTTTGGTAGAGTCATATCTCTGCCCCGCCACCCATATCTTATATACTGGACATTGACTAATTGAATGTGCTGTACATAAAGTGATGCAAAGTGCAGGAGTATCTATACTCAGGTGACTCTGACAGGAAACGTCAAAGTGACAAAGCGACTCTTGAAAAGAGGAACTCTTCTGGGTAGCAGCAGGGTAGATGAAAGCACCAACTGCAGATGTCGGGATCAATTGAACGTTCCAAAATTGTGACTGACAGCTTTTCGTTTGATGTGATTATCAGGTAAATGGAGCAAACACGGTAGGTGGAGATGAAGTTCAGATCAATCACTATCCGACTGAAGAGCAGAATAAGCCCAACGGTCTAAAGGACATAATCCTGTTCCTTTGTTCACATGTAAGAGCATTGGGTCACGAGGGATTCCAGGAACGAGAGTTATATGGAGAGACTAAAGAAGCTGGGCTGTTCTCCTTGCAATAGAGGAGGTTGTGTGGGGATCTGACAGAGGCATTCAATAGATTAGAAAGATAGAGCATGTTTTTGTTGGCAGATCAAAAATTTACAGGGAGGTTGCCGAGACCTGAGGACCTGTGTGATAGGAAAAGTTTGAATAGGTTAGGACTTTATTCACTGGAGCTCAGAAGAATGAGGAGAGATTTGCTAGAGGTATACACAATTATGAGCGGTATAGATAAGATCAATACAAGCAGGCCTTTCCCACTGAGGCTGAGTGAGACTAGAACTAGACGTCATAGGTTAAGGGTTTAAGGGGAGCTTCTTCACTCCAAGGCTGGTACGAGTGGGGAACAGACTGCCAGCAGAAGTTTGGCTGTTACGTCTAAGAGAAGTTTGGATAAGTACATGGATGGATGGGATATTGAAGGCTATGGTCCAGATGCAGGTCAACGGAACTAAAGAGGATAACGGTTTGGCATGGATTACATGGGTCAAGGGCCTGAATTATGGGCTGTAGTGCTCTATGACTCTATGCCTGGTCAAATATCAATAGATATGCATTGAAGAGAATTAGCAAGGACAACAAATTTACATGATTAACATGTAGAAAAAAATCTTTGTTCAGGTTATTTTTTGGGTCTCCTCAAGCATGCTTTGAAGGTTCCCAAACAATTTTTATTCTTTCTGCTGTTGAGAAAGAGATCTGTATGTTTTCCACAAGCTTGTTACTACTTTTCTCTCATTGTGCAAGAGGGTGATGGACCTGCAGTTCATTGCCACAGACTGCTATGGAGGCCAAGTCAATGGGTGTATTTAAAGCAGAGGTTGGTAAGTTCTTCATGAGTAAGGATACGGGGAGACTGCAGGAGAATGGGGACCAGGAAGGAGGGGCAGAGATGCCAGAATAAGAAGGTGGGGGAAAGGGGAAGGAGTAGAAGCTGGCAGACCAGGTAAGAGGAATGAAGTGAGAAGCTCGGAGGTGATGGGTAGAAGAAGTAAAAGGCTGAAGAAGGAATCTGTTAAGGAGAGGAGAGAGGACCATGAGAGAGAGAGAAAGAGACTTGGAGTCACTTGAGGTACTGTAAGCAATTTTGGGCCCCTTATCTTAGAAAGGATGTGCTGAAACTGGAGAGGGTTCAAAGGAGGTTCACAAAAATGATTCCAGGATTGAACGGCTTATCATATGAAGAGCTTTTCATGGCTTTGGGCCTGCATTCACTAGAATTCAGAAGAATGAGGGGTGATCTAACTGAAACCTATCGAATGGTGAAAGGCCGTGATAGAGTTGATGTGGAGAGAATGTTTCCTGTGGTGGGAGAGTCCAAGACCAGAGGGCACAGCTTCAAAATAGAGGGGTGTCCTTTTAGAACAGAGATGAGGAGGGATTTCTTTAGCCAGAGAGTGGTGAATCTGTGGAATTCATTGTCACAGACTGCAGAGGCCGAGTGTTTATGAATATTTAAGGCAGAGGTTGATAGATTCTTGATTGGTCAGGGCATGAAAGGATAAGGGGAGAAGGCAGGAGATTGGGGCTGAGAGTTGAAATGGATCAATCATGATGAAATGGTGGAACAGACTCAGTGGGCCAAATGGCCTAATTCTGCTCCTTCATCTTATGACCATCTTTAGCTTTGATTTTAAAAAATGTAATTGCTTTATAACTGCGTGAGCAAATAAAGTGTACAACAAGGTTGCAAGGATTGCAACATTCATGCACGTTTTATTAGTTCACGCAGTTGTTCATTTACTCTTTAAGCCATCTGGGTAGCTCTGCCAATTGGTTTTAAGCAGATTAAAACATCTGCCATGGGCTTTAGCATTCAGACATTGATGACATTTGGAGGAAGCAAGAAAGTAAACCTTCTGCAATGGCTTTGTACTCGGAGAGATCTGTCTAATCCTAGGCACAAGAGAACAAATGGGAGCCCCAGTGTATTATCATATTCGCAGTGATGACATTGGAATCTGTGCTGGTTCATAAACTCTGGTGAATTCAATCATCAGGCAATGGTTTGTCTAGAACAAATAGCTTATGGGATCTTCAGAGAGAGAGAGTGATGAGGATTAATGAGATGATGAAGTGGCTTTTCTGTATATGGAAATAGTTCCTGGCAGCAATGAGTAATTTTTAATATTTCTTTTGGATAATCTTTTTTCCTATCTGTCAATATTTGTTCTACAAAACTGCTGTGATTGATCTGGCAACATTCAAACATAACGGCTACACTGAGAGCTAGTGTATGAGTACAAGGCTGCTCTTTTAGAACAGAGATGAGGAGGAATTTCTTCAGCCGGAAGCTGTAGAGTTCATTGCCATGGACGGCTGAGCAGGCCAAGACCTTGGGTATATTTAGAGTGGAGGTTGATAGGTTCTTGAATCGTAAGGATGTCAACGGTTACATGGAGAAGGCAGAAGAATGGGGTTGAGAGGGATAATATTTTATTTCTTGTTATTTAGAGATGCAGCACAGAACAGGCTGTTCAGGCCCAACGAGCCACCCCTATCAGCAATTCACCTATTAGATTAGATTAGATTATGAGGACACGCAGTTCTCTTTTATTGTCATTTAGTAATGCATGCATTAAGAAATGATACAATATTCCTCCGGTGTGATACCACAAAACACAGGACAGACCAAGACTGAAAAAACTAACAAAACCACATAATTATAACATATAGTTACAACAGTGCAACAATACCATAACTTGATGAAGAACAGGCCATGGCACAGTAAAAGAGTTCAAAGTTTCTCGAAAGTCCCACATCTCACGCAGACGGGAGAAGGAAGAAAAACTCTCCCTGCCATGCCCAACCACAGTCCGACTCTGAGTCGTCCAAAAACTTCGAGCCTCCGATCAGCCCTCCGACACCGAGTACCAAGCACCATCTCTATCCGAACGATTCGACCTCAGCCTCGGTCACCAGCAGCAGACAAAGCCGGGGATTTTGAGGCCTTCCCTCCGGAAGATTCTCGATCGCCCAGTAACAGCGGCAGCGAACCGGCGTTTCAGAAATTTCTCCAGATGTTCCTCTGTGCTTTCACTTCTGTCTCCATCAAATCAGAATTGTCCCCGGCCCCTATCTAACGGATACGGTATCCTTTTCACCGGAGAGCTGCGCGCGTGCAGTGCGCTGCTATCTTCTCCCGCCTAGGATATTAACCTATTAACCCTAGCCTACTCACAAGACAACTTACAATGACTAATTAACCTACTAACATCTTTGGACTGGAGCTTCTGCAGGAAACCCATGCATTCACAGGGAGAACGTACAGCTTCTTATAGACAGCACCAGAAGTGAACTCCAAACTCCGAAGCCCCCGAGCTATAATGGCGACAGGCTACCATCAGCCATGATCAAATGGTGGAGCAGACTCGATGGGCTGAATGGCCTAATTCTGCTCCTTTGTCTTATGGTCCTATGGTATGCCATGGATTGGTGGGATCATGATTGTGACCAGTATTCTCCCGATACTTATATTCTGTCTGAAAAGGTAGTTTTAAGTGACTATCTCTAGAAGGAAAGTGACATAACTGGATTGTCTGCCTGCTGCCCTTTTTTTTAATCTCATTCTCTTTTACTCTAAGCAAGCCTGGGATATTTTATTCAGCTAAAGTGTTAGAAATAAGTTGTTGTCCTTGATGATGCAGGCAAGAAGCTGATCCAATCTTCTTCCCTGCCTGACAGATTAATTTAAAACGGCTTTGTTCATGGGAATTATCTCTCAGGACATTGTTTTAACATCCCATTTTTTGGCAATTTCCCCCAGCTCACATCCTGCGCAATCTTTAAACTACTCTTCAAGTTTTCATCTGCCCATCTTCAGCCTTCATCATCAATGCTCCTCGAATGACACCATAACAGCTCCGACACTCCCCTCCTCCCTTCTCACAACACGGTAACGTAGCGGTTAGCTCAGGCAATCCGGGTTCAATTCCCACCACTGCCTGTAAGGAGTTTGTATGTTCTCCCCATGACCACGTGGGTTTCTTCCGGGTGCTCTGGTTTCCTCCCAAAGTCCAAAGACATACCAGTTGGTAAATTAATTGGTCATTATAAATTGTCCAAGGATTAGGCTAGGATTAAATCAGGGGATTGCTGGGCAGTGCAGCTTGAAGAGCCAAAAGGGCCTTTTCCACACTGTATCTCAATATTTAATTAATTAATAAGATCTTGCCTGCTCTCCCAAATGGACATCAATAAATCACCTTTGCATCATTGTGAAAAGAAAAACCAAAAGCAAAAGAAATTGTTAAATTTGATTCCTCCTTAGTATATGCTAAAACGTTTAACGCAAAATGGAAATTTGTAAGACAAAATACTGTTAGTCTGGGATTTGGGAATGTTTTGAGAAAGTACAGGGGAACCAGTCCACAGAAATGTTTTGAGAACTTAGTGTGATACCAGTCTACAGACTTGAGAGTAGATAATGGTGGGAAACATGTTTATCTGGGAAAGTAAGGGGACTAAAAGGGGCAAATTTCTTTGTACAAGTGGGAATCTTCTCTTAGGCTGGGTTGTGATTCGTGTTAAAAGCTGGAGAGAGAGAGAGAGACAAGGACATAAAAACACTAGATTATAAAAACAAGGATGTAATGTTACATAGAAACATAGAAAATAGGTGCAGGAGTAGGCCATTCGGCCCTTCGAGTCTGCACCGCCATTTATTATGATCATGGCTGATCATCCAACTCAGAACCCAGCCTTCCCTCCATACCCCCTGACCCCTGTAGCCACAAGGGCCATATCTAACTTCCTTTTAAACATAGCTAATGAACTGGCCTCAACAGTTTGCTGTGGCAGAGAATTCCACAGATTCACCACTCTCTGTGTGAAGAAGTTTTTCCTAACCTCGGTCCTAAAAGGCTTCCCCTCTATCCTCAAACTGTGACCCCTCGTTCTAGACCTCCCCAACATCGGGAACAATCTTCCTGCATCTAGCCTGTCCAATCCCTTTAGGATCTTATACGTTTCAATCAGATCCCCCCTCAATCTTCTAAATTCCAACGAGTACAAGCCCAGTTCATCCAGTCTTTCTTCATATGAAAGACCTGCCATCCCAGGAATCAATCTGGTGAACCTTCTTTGTACTCCCTCTATGGCAAAGATGTCTTTCCTCAGATTAGGGGACCAAAACTGCACACAATACTCCAGGTGTGGTCTCACCAAGGCCTTGTACAACTGCAGTAGTACCTCCCTGCTCCTGTACTCGAATCCTCTCGCTATAAATGCCAGCATACCGTTCGCCTTTTTCACCGCCTGCTGTACCTGCATGCCCACTTTCAATGACTGGTGTATAATGACACCCAGGTCTCGTTGCACCTCCCCTTTTCCTAATCGGCCACCATTCAGATAATAATCTGTTTTCCTATTTTTGCCACCAAAGTGGATAACTTCACATTTATCCACATTAAATTGCATCTGCCATGAGTTTGCCCACTCACCCAACCTATCCAAGTCACCCTGCATCCTCTTAGCATCCTCCTCACTGCTAACACTGCCACCCAGCTTCGTGTCATCCGCAAACTTGGAGATGCTGCATTTAATTCCCTCATCCAAGTCATTAATATATATTGTAAACAACTGGGGTCCCAGCACTGAGCCTTGCGGTACCCCACTAGTCACCGCCTGCCATTCTGAAAAGGTCCCGTTTATTCCCACTCTTTGCTTCCTGTCTGCTAACCAATTCTCCACCCACACCAATACCTTACCCCCAATACCGTGTGCTTTAAGTTTGCACACTAATCTCCTATGTGGGACCTTGTCAAAAGCCTTTTGAAAATCCAAATATACCACATCCACTGGTTCTCCCCTATCCACTCTACTAGTTACATCCTCAAAAAATTCTATGAGATTCGTCAGACATGATTTTCCTTTCACAAATCCATGCTGACTTTGTCCGATCATTTCACCGCTTTCCAAATGTGCTGTTATCACATCCTTGATAACTGACTCCAGCAGTTTCCCCACCACCGACGTTAGGCTAACCGGCCTATAATTCCCCGGTTTCTCTCTCCCTCCTTTTTTAAAAAGTGGGGTTACATTAGCCACCCTCCAATCCTCAGGAACTAGTCCAGAATCTAACGAGTTTTGAAAAATTATCACTAATGCATCCACTATTTCTTGGGCCACTTCCTTAAGCACTCTGGGATGCAGACCATCTGGCCCTGGGGATTTATCTGCCTTCAATCCCTTCAATTTACCTAACACCACTTCCCTACTAACATGTATTTCGCTCAGTTCCTCCATCTCACTGGACCCTCTGTCCCTTACTATTTCTGGAAGATTATTTATGTCCTCCTTAGTGAAGACAGAACCAAAGTAATTATTCAATTGGTCTGCCATGTCCTTGCTCCCCATAATCAATTCACCTGTTTCTGTTTGCAGGGGACCTACATTTGTCTTTATCAGTCTTTTCCTTTTTACATATCTATAAAAGCTTTTACAGTCCGTTTTTATGTTCTCTGCCAGTTTTCTCTCATAATCTTTTTTCCCCTTCCTAATTAAGCCCTTTGTCCTCCTCTGCTGAACTCTGAATTTCTCCCAGTCCTCAGGTGAGCCACTTTCTCTGGCTAATTTGTATGCTACTTCTTTGGAATTGATACTATCCCTAATTTCTCTTGTCAGCCACGGGTGCACTACCTTCCTTGATTTATTCTTTTGCCAAACTGGGATGAACAATTGTTGTAGTTCATCCATGCAACCTTTAAATGCCTGCCATTGCATATCCACCGTCAATCCTTGAAGTGTCATTTGCCAGTCTATCTTAGCTAATTCATGTCTCATACCTTCAAAGTTACCCCTCTTTAAGTTCAGAACCTTTGTTTCTGAATTAACTACGTCACTCTCCATGTTAATGAAGAATTCCACCATATTATGGTCACTCTTACCCAAGGGGCCTCTCACGACAAGATCGCTAATTAACCCTTCCTCATTGCTCAAAACCCAGTCCAGAATAGCCTGCTCTCTAGTCGGTTCCTCGACATGTTGGTTCAAAAAACCATCCCGCATACATTCCAAGAAATCCTCTTCCTCAGCACCTTTACCAATTTGGTTCACCCAGTCTACATGTAGATTGAAGTCACCCATTATAACTGCTGTTCCTTTATTGCACACATTTCTAATTTCCTGTTTAATACCATCTCCGACCTCACTACTACTGTTAGGTGGCCTGTACACAACTCCCACCAGCGTCTTCTGCCCCTTAGTGTTACGCAGCTCTACCCATATCGATTCCACATCTTCCCGGCTTATGTCCTTCCTTTCTATTGCGTTAATCTCTTTTTTAACCAGCAACGCCACCCCACCTCCCCTTCCTTCGTGTCTATCCCTCCTGAATATTGAATATCCCTGAACGTTGAGCTCCCATCCCTGGTCACCCTGGAGCCATGTCTCTGTGATCCCAACTATATCATAATCATTAATAACAATCTGCACTTTCAATTCATCCACCTTATTACGAATGCTCCTTGCATTGACACATAAAGCCTTCAGGCACTCTTTTACAACTCTCTTAGCCCTTTTTAATGCTTGCCCTGGATTTGTCGGCCTGCCACTTTTACTTTTCCCCTTTGTACTTTTTGCTTCTACGCTCACTTTACACCCCTCTGTCTCTCTGCACTGGTTCCCATCCCTCTGTTGTGAACTAACCCCCTCACACCTAGCCGCTTTAATTTGATTCCCACCCCCCAACCATTCTAGTTTAAAGTCACCTCAGTGTTGATGCTTTATAAAGCACTGTTGAGGCCTCACTTGGAGTATGTGAGCAGTTTTAGGCCCCTTAACTCAGAAAGGATGTGCTGACATTGAAGGGGGGATCAAAGGAGGTTCATGAGAATGATTCCAGGATTGAAAGGCTTGTCATATGAGAAGTATTTAATGGCTCTGGGCTTGTACTCACTGGAACTCTGAAGAATGAGGGAGGAATCTCATCGAAGGTTCTCGAATGTTGAAAGGCCTCAACAGAGTGGCTGTGGAGAGGATGTTTCATATGGTGGGAGGAGTCTATAACCAGAGGACACAGCCTCAAAACAGAGGGGTGAACTTTTAGAAGAGATATGAGGTGAAATTTCTTTAGCCAGAGAATGGCAAATCTGTGGAATTTGTTGCCACAGGCGGCGGTGGAGGCCAAGTCAATGGGTATTTTTAAGGCAGAGATTCACAGGTTCTTGATTAGTCAGGGCATGAAGAGATACAGGGAGAAGGCAAGAGACTGGGGCTGAGGTGGAAAATGGATCAGCCATAATGAAATGGCAGAGATACCCGATGGGCCAAATAGCCTAATTCTGCTCCTATATCTTATGGTCTTATGGACATTGAGAGAGAGAGAGAGAGGGATAGAGAGACTGGAAAACTTGTCGGACACCTGCGGTTCCCTCAGGCAGTATATTGTGTGCTGTGGCTTCGTGTTTGGTTGATAGGTATTATTTTATCTCATTAACTATTTATTAGCCATTCCTCTTTCCTTCTGAATTTTATTCTTTTTAAAACTCTTGTAAAGTAATTTCTTATCACCTTAAGCATGTGTACAGTGCTTCCTTGGCTTGCGGATACCTCTTGCTGCTGAATCAGATAAAAACAAGAAACAAATTTTAAAATACTTTTGTTACATCAAGGAAGTTATCCCTCATATCCTGATCAGTATTCACAAGCAGAAGGCACAAGACAAATAGGAATAGGCTACCTGGATCACTGTTGAATATCATTATGGCTAATCTCCACCAGACCTCAACTCCCCTCTGTGCTAATTCTTCATTGTTCTCATTTATTCCTAATCATTCAAAATTAATCTGCCTTCCCTTTAAGTATATTGATGTTAAATTTATCTCTGATCCCATATTACTGAAACCGATTGACTTGATAATAAAATCTTTCCTCTGTGTCTCAGTACACATGACAACGATAACCAATACCATTAAAATCGTAAGGTATAGGGGCAGGGGTCTCATCAAGTCTGCTCTGCCATTCCATCATGGCTCATTTATTATCCTTCTCAACCCCATTCTTCTGCCTTCTTCCCGTAACCTTTAACACCCTTACTAATCAAGAACAGAGCAATCTGTGATTAATTTATTTATTGAGACGAAGCACAGAATAGGCACTTCCAACCCTTCAAGCCGAGCCACCCAGCAATCTCCCCAATTTGATCCGAGGCTAATCACGGGACAATTTACAATGACCAATTAACCTACCAACCTGTATGTCCCTCCTGTGAGCACATGGGTTTCCTCCCACATTCCAAAGGCGTATTGGTTAGTAGGTTAACTGGTCATTGTAAATTGTCCTGCTATTAGCCTGGCGTTGCATTTGTGGGTTGCTGGGCAGCGCGATTCATGGGGCCGGAATGGCCTGTCTGTCCTGTATCGCTAAATAAATAAATAAATAAACATTTTCCCCAAGTATAAGCTAATTTTAATCTTTCATTCTCTCGTCTTCGCTCGTTCTTTACATTCTAAAAGCAACACAGGTCAATATTCTTCCCTCCCCCTCCAGCTTTCAAATCCCTTACTCACTCTTCCTTCAGTTAGTCCTGACGAAGGGTCTCGGCCTGAAACGTCGACTGCGCCTCTTCCTATAGATGCTGCCTGGCCTGCTGCGTTCACCAGCAACTTTGATGTATGTTGCTTCAATATTCTTCCACAGGTTTCAGCCATAGCTACATTAGAGTGCACACAATGGTGGAGAGGGTTAGGCTGAACTCCTTCTCCCCCCTTCGTAATCATCTAAATAATCATTAATCTCCTCCTGTCAGCACATACCTGAATTATGTAACAAAAAATTAACAAGGCAAATTATCTTCTGTCGAAGTAGCATACCGACCACTAACTGCTGACTTAGTACCGATGTCAGGCACAATGTGATTAGCTTCAGTTGTGTAACTTTCTTCATAGTTGATTATCTAGTTCCCTTTTGAATATTAAAATTGGATCTGCTATCATCACATATTAAGACAGTTCATTCCAGATAATAAAGCTCACCATGTCAGTAATATTCATCTTATTGCATTCCCCCTCCACTCAGCCCTGAGGCACCTTTCTCAAGCCAAGACAATTTCCGAATCACAGAAAACTTACCACACATTTGGCCCCTCAGTTCTGTGTTAAAAAAATCAAACTCGTCTCATTTTCCAGCACAAGCTTATGGTTCCTCATTTACAAATTTAGAATGGTTTAAATGTGGTTTCTGCCTTCCTGACCCTTTCTGACAGTGAGTCCCATTTTGGAACCTTCATATTCTCTCTGGGTAGCCTTCAACCTGATGGCATGAGCATCAATTTCTCTCATTTCTGGTAATTTCACTCGCCTCCCATTTCTCTCTTTTTCCATTCCCCATTCTGGCTCTCTTTTTACCTCTTCTCTTCTCATCACTTGCCTATCACCTCCCTCTGGTTCCTCTCTTCCCTCCCTTCCTCTGTGGTTCACTGTCCCCTCCTATCAGATTCCTTTTTCTCCAGCCCTTTTCCTTTTTCAAGCTATCTCCTCCCATCCATCTTCTCACTTCATCCTCCCTTCCCCACTCACCTATCTTCTCATTCACCTGGCTTTGCCTATCACTTGCCAACTTGTTCTCCTTCTCTTCACCCTAACCTCTTCTTGTGGCTTCCTCCCCCTTCCTTTGCAGTCCTAATGAAGCATCTCAGCCCAAAACATCCTCTCAATAGACTCTGCCTGGCCGGCTGAGTTTGTCCAGAATTTTGTGTGCTGTTCTGGATTTCCAGCATCTGCAGAATATCTTGTGTTTAATATTTTTCTTTATCACCCTTTTGCTGACCACTTTATATTGATGCCTTCTGTTTCTTCTTGACAAATAATTAAGGGAAATAGGTCTTTCCTTTTAATTATGTCTGCACACAGCCTGCTCTGTTCCAAGAAAAACAGCCGTTGCTATATCCAACCATATCGCTCAACTGCAACATTCCAGTCCTCACCCCATCTTTTAGATCTTCTCTGCACTGTCCATTGCAATCATATCTCTCCTAAGACGTACTAATGAAATTGTTGATTCAGACCCTATCCTAAGCAGAATATGAGATGCAGATCACAAGAAAGTCATCAACCCCATTCTGCCAATGGCATCTGTTTGAAATTCCTTTCTCACAGAGAGCATTTTAATATTGACAACTACATCTTATGCTAGAATTCCATGCAGAGCATTTAAATGCATGTTTAGTAATGCAACTCTGCAACTCATTTTCTCAATAATATTTAGAAACCATAGAAACTACAGCACAGAAACAGGCCTTTTGGCCCTTCTTGGCTGTGCCGAACCATTTTCTGCCTAGTCCCACTGACCTGCACACGGACCATATCCCTCCATACACCTCCCATCCATGTGTCTGTCCAATTGTTAAATGTTAAAAAAGAACCCGCATTTACCACCTCATCTGGCAGCTCATTTCATACTCCCACCACTCTCTGTGTGAAGAAGCCCCCACTAATGTTCCCTTTAAACTTTTCCCCCCTCACCCTTAACCCATGTCCTCTGGTTTTTTTTCTCCCCTTTCCTCAGTGGAAAAAGCCTGTTTGCATTCACTCTATCTATACCCATCATAATTTTATATACCTCTATCAAATCACCCCTCATTCTTCTATGCTCCAGGGAATAAAGTCCTAACCTATTCAACCTTTCCCTGTAACTGAGTTTCTCAAGTCCTGGCAACATCCTTGTAAACCTTCTCTGCACTCTTTCAACCTTATTTATATTCTTCCTGTAATTTGGTAACCAAAACTGAACACAATACTCCAGATTCGGCCTCACCAATGCCTTATACAACCTCATCATAACGTTCCAGCTCTTATACTCAATACTTGGATTAATAAAGACCAATGTACCAAAAGCTCTCTTTACGACCCTATCTACTTGTGACGCCACTTTTAGGGAATTTTGTATCTGTATTCCCAGATCCCTCTGTTCCACTGCACTCCTCAGTGCCTTACCATTAACCCTGTATGTTCTACCTTGGTTTGTCCTTCCAACGTGCAATACCTCACACTTGTCTGTATTAAACTCCATCTGCCATTTTTCAGCCCATATTTCCAGCTGGTCCAAGTCCCTCTGCAGGCTCTGAAAACCTTCCTCACTGTCTACTACACCTTCAATCTTTGTATCATCAGCAAATTTGCTGATCCAATTTACCACATTATCATCCAGATCATTGATATAGATGACAAATAACAATGGACCCAGCACTGATCCCTGTGGCACACCACTAGTCACAGGCCTCCACTCAGAGAAGCAATTCTCTACCACCACTCTTTGGCTTCTTCCATTGAGCCAATGTCTAATCCAATTTACCACCTCTCCATGTATACCTAGCGACTGAATTTTCTTAACTAACCTCCCATGCGGGACCTTGTCAAAGGCCTTACTGAAATCCATGTATACAATATCCACTGCCTTCCCTTCATTCACTTTCCTGGTAACCTCCTTGAAAAACTCCAATAGATTGGTCAAACATGACCTACCATGCACAAAGCCATGTTGACTCTCCCTAATAAGTCCCTGTCTATCCAAATGTTTGTAGATTCTGTCTCTTAGTACTCCCTCCAATAACTTACCTACTACTGACGTTAAACTCACCAGCCTATAATTTCCAGGATTACTTTTCGATCCTATTTTAAACAACAGAACAACATGAGCCACTCTCCAATCCTCCGGCACTTCACCCATAGACAGCGACATTTTAAATATTTCTGCCAGGGCCCCCGCAATTTCAACACTAGTCTCCTTCAAGGTCCGAGGGAACACTCTGTCAGATCCCGGGGATTTATCCACTTTAATTTTCCTCAAGACAGCAAGCACCTCCTCCTTTTCAATCTGTACAGTTTCCATGATCTCACTACTTGATTCCCTCAATTCCATAGACTTCATGCCAGTTTCCTTAGCAAATACAGACGCAAAAGACCTATTTAAGATCTCCCCCATTTCCTTTGGTTCCGCACATAGCCGACCACTCTTATCTTCAAGAGTACCAATTTTATCCCTTACAATCCTTTTGCTCTTAATATACCTGTAAAAGCTCTTTGGATTATCCTTCACTTTGACTGCCAAGGCAACCTCATGTCTTCTTTTAGCCCTCCTGATTACTTTCTTAAGTATTTTCTTGCACTTCTTATACTCCTCAAGCACCTGATTTACCCCCTGTTTCCTATACATTTCATACAACTCCCTCTTCTTCTTTATCAGAGTTGCAATATCCCTTGAGAACGAAGGTTCCTTATTCCTATTCAATTTGCCTTTAATCCTGACAGGAACATACAAACTCTGCACTCTCAAAATTTCCCCTTTGAAGGCTTCCCACCTACCAATCACATCTTTGCCAGAGAACAACCTGTCCCAATCCACGCTTTTTAGATCCTTTCTCATTTCTTCAAATTTGGCCTTCTTCCAGTTCAGAACCTCAACCCTAGGACCAGATCTATCCTTGTCCATGATCAAATTGAAACTAATGGTGTTATGATCACTGGAACCAAAGTGCTCCCCTACACGGACTTCTGTCACTTGCCCTAACTCGTTTCCTAACAGGAGATCCAATATTGCATCGCCTCTAGTTGGTCCCTCTCTATATTGATTTAGAAAACTTTCCTGAACACATTTTACAAACTCTAAACCATCTAGAACCCTAACAGTATGGGAGTCCCAATCAATGTATGGAAAATTAAAATCCCCTACCACCACAACTTTATGTTTCCTGCAGTTGCCTGCTATCTCTCTGCAGATTTGCTCTTCCAAGTCTCATTGACTATTGGGTGGTCTGTAATACAATCCCACTAATGTGGCCATACCTTTCCTGTTTCTCAGCTCCACCCATAAGGACTCAGTAGACAAGCCCTCTAATCTGCCCTGCCTGAGCACTGCTGTAATATTTTCCCTAACAAGCAATGCTACTCCCCCACCTTTCATTCCTCTGCCTTGATCACATCTGAAACATCGGAACCCTGGAATATTAAGCTGCCAGTCCTGCCCCTCCTGTAGCCAAGTTTCATTAATTGCTATAACATCATAATTCCACGTGTCAATCCACGCCCTCAACTCATCCGCCTTCCCCGCAATACTCCTAGCATTGAAATATATACACCTCAGAAGATTTTTACCACCACTCACAACCTTTCTATCAGCGGATTTATGCATTTATTCATTATTTTTGCACTTATTTTTTGTATTAGCACAATTTGTCTTTCTTTGCACATTGATTGCTTATCAGGCTTTATTAGTGTGTAGTTTTTCTTTGATTCTATTGTCTTTCTTTGTTCTACTGTGAATGTCCGCAAGAAAATGAATCTCAGGGAAGTGTTTGGTGACATATCCGTACTTTGATAATCTATTTACTTCGAACTTTGAGCAATTGGTAATTGTTTTATTATTGTCTCACATACTGAGATTACAGAGAAAAGCACCATTTTACATGACTTCTGTACAGTTCATTTCAGAGCATAGGTATATTGGGGTAGTGTGAAGCCTCCGTTGGTCTGGGTTGACCACGGATATTGTGTCCGAGCTGTCTTGATACGCAAGTCAGGGAAGTACAATATGGACAGAAAGCTGTTGTCAATGTAGCAAGCTTCCCCTCTCCATGCATCTGATGAATCCAAAGGAATGGCAGAGACCGATACAGTTTGATATCAACTGCATCACAGGAGTTGCCGGTCATCATTGAACTCAATGGAGGGTTGCCTTAGGGACTCTTCCCTTGGGGTTTACTCCCAAAGCCTTCCCCGTGAATGGATATAGCCACAAGGCAGTAGAGGTTTGCGATTAGAGTCTTCCTTCTCCCAGATGAGCTGCCAACCATGGCTGACGAGCCTGGTCTGCATGAAGTGCCTGGTTTTAAGGCACCTGCTTTTGCCCTTTCTCTTGTCAACAGAAACAGATCCGCTTGGATCTTAGTAGCTAAGCCACACATGAAGGCCAGGAGTTGGACTTGGTTGTGAGAGGCTATTTGAGGTGCACACCATTGGGAGCATTTAGTGGGTAGTGGAAGCTTATCCCAAATACCATCCCTTGGCTATAACGACCTTAAGGAACCCATCAAGGTAGTCAAAAAAGAAAAAAACAATAACAAATGGGGACATAATGTAGCAGTTATAGAGAAATTACAGTGCACGTAGACAATAGGGTGCAAGGCTGTAACAAGGTAGATAGTGAGGTCAAGAGGTCCATACAGGAGGTCTCTTCATTACAGCAGCTTGGAAGCTGTCTTTGAGCATGGTGGTACAGCACGCACTTACAAGCTTATGTATCTTCTGTCTGATGGAAAGGAAGAGGAGAGAGAAGGTGCAGGGTGCTACGGCTCTTTGATTATGTTGGCTGTTTTTCCACGTCACCGAGAAAAGTAGATGGTGTCAGTGGAGAGGAGGCTGGTTTCTATCATGGACTCGTGCCGTCAAATTAAATATGAACATCTTCTTTCTTCCCCCCTGCCCCTCCTTGCTAGATGGACTGTGGAATGTGGAAGGGGCCCACAGTGATTGCTTACAGGCCAGCGAGAGCTGCATCAATGACCCCAAGTGCAGCTCCAAGTACAGGACATTCCGCCAATGCATGGCTGGCAGCAGTGCAGCTCCACTGGGTCCCGGTGCCAAGAACCAGTGCATGAGTGCGGTGGTGTCGCTTCTCTCCAGCCCCCTGCACAACTGCAAGTGCAAGCGAGGCATGAAGAAGGAGAAGAACTGCCTCGGGATCTACTGGAGCCTCCATCAGAGCATGATGCAAGGTTGGTCGTTACTCCCTTTCTTTATAGATTGTACGTAGTGACACCAAAGATCAAGGGTAAAGTACATCATAAGATATAAGGAATAGGAGAAAAATTAGGCCATTCTGCCCATTAAGTCTGCTCCACCAATCCATCATGGCTGATTTATTATCCCTCTCAATCCTATTCTCCTGCCTTCTCCCCATAACTTTACTAATCAAGAACCTCCCTATCCATATTTGAGCAAAAGCTCATTGAAAGAGATAGGTTTTAAGGAAAATCTTAAAGACCATAAAACATAGGAGCAGAATTAGGCTATTTGGCCCATTGAGTCTGCTCCACCATTCCATTATGGTTGATGGACTCTCTCAACCCCATTCTCCTGTCTTCTCCCTGTAACCTTTGATGCCCTTACTAATCAAGAACCTTTCAACATGAAATATACCCAATGACTTGCCTTCCATGGCCTTCTGTGGCAATGAATCCCATAGAATTGCCATCCTTTAGCTAAAGAAAATCCTCCTCACCTCTGTTCTAAAGGGACATCCCTCTAACTGAGGCTGTACTCTCTGGTCCTAGACATCCCCACAGAAGGAAACATGTTCTCTAAGTCCACTCTATCTTGGCCATTCTATATCCAATAGGTTTCAATGAGATCCCCCCTCATTCTTCTCATCTCCAGCAAGTACAGGGCATCAAATGCTCCTCATGTGTTAACCCTTTCATTCTCATGAACTACCTCTGGACCCTCTCCAATGTCAGCACATCCTTTCTTAGGTAGGAGGCCCTAAACTGCTCACAAGGTTCCATATGTGGTCTGAGCAATGCTTTATAAATTCATTCCACTGGTTTAACATTCCCCAGAGATCATGCTGCTCAGGCAACAAGAATTGACTCTGTGCACTTAATTCAACACTAGTCCTCCACGCATGATAATTTGCTTGAGAGGATATCTCTTGTTTATTTGTAGAGTTCGTTGTAGTCTCAATTATAGGTTCTGTCTGCAGTGACCCTTTTTTAATAAACTCTCTATGCCGATAGCTGACTAAATGGATACTGCCTTTTTAATTTTTATTTGTCTCACAAGACAGGAACAATGAGCCTTGAAATGCTGTATTGAAATCATAGAGATTTACTGATAATACTTAAGTGATTAGAAAGACTGGGACAATAATGAGGCATTCAGCTCCTCAAACACTTTCAGTCAGAGACAGGGCTGATCTCTGAGTCAGATACAAGCCCCTTTCTGCCTTCAGTTCAGTGGCTGATGTGATGTTACCAATAAGAAGGGTACATTGACATTGGAGGGAGTCTGGAGTACCCAAATAGTACAGGGACTCAATTATGAACTAGTAAGCAAACTTATTCCTGTTTATGGTTTATGTCTATTGCGTTTATAGACTGTGGACTTTCCCAGACTTATGAATTTTATATTCTTTGCTTTTTGGCCATGTCTGTCTGTTTTATGTGAGGGAAGGGGGTCTGATGTTTCGCTCTGAATGACTTTCATGTTCTTTCTTTGTTTCGTGGCTGTCTGCAGAAGAAAAATCTGAGTTGCTTATGGATACATACTTTGAAAATAAATAAACCTTTGAACCTTTGTTAGTATATAAATATATCCAAATGAATTGTTGTGAATGGCTTGGGTGTGAATGTGAGTGATATGATCAGTCAGTGTGTATATGACACAAAGACTGGCAGAGTTAGAACACTAATGATCATTGGTTTGTCCTGTAATGATGCATAAGCTCTTTTATCCTGCTGTGCACTCTTAATAAAATGGCCAAAAAGCACAGTAACATTCACAAGGATTTGTGGACCTGTAGTACACCATAAGAATCTACCGTTGGAGATGTATGTTTGAATCTCATTGGTGCTCCCAAAATGCATCAGCTCACATTTGTCTCTATCTGCCATCTCACCATCGATATCCCTCTGCAACTTGAATACCTCCCACACTATCAACAACAGTTGAGAGACTCTTAGATAGACACATGGATGATAGAAAAATGGAGGGCTATGTAGGAGGGAAGGGTTAGATTGATCTTAGAGTAAATTGAAAAGTCGGCACAACATTGTGGGCCAAGGGCTTGTACTGTGCTGTACTAAACTAAGTTCTTATCCCACCAATGTTTGTACCATCCGCAAATTTACTGATCATGCTTCCGATATCTGTATCCAAGCCGTTCACCTATACTACAAACAACAAGGGTCCCAGCAGCAACAAGTCTCAGAAACAAACCTCCATCATCACCCTCACTTCCTGCCTTTGTTCTGTACCTACAATATTAATTTATGCACATTAGTTTATTACATATGTGTGATTTATCTGTAAATTTTATCCTTACCTTCGTAAGCTACCGTGCGATATGTGTATTATGTGTACTACTGTGTTTTACACTCTGGTTCGGAGAAACGTTGCCTCATTTCTATACACATTACATGGTCATATACATTTGTACATGTATATAGCTAAATGACAATAAACTTGACTATTGCCAAGATAGATAGATGGTTGCATGATATTGTGGAAATTTGATAGGGACGGATGGAGAGAAATAAATTTTTACCCACTGGGGACTCTTCGACGTTGTTTATTTATTTAGAGATCCAGGACGGAATAGGCCCTTCTGGCCCTTGGAACCATGTTGCCCCACGCAACTCCCAGTGACCCCAATTTAATCCTAACCTAATCACAGGACAATTTACAATGACCAATTAACTTACTGGGAAAGGCATTGGACTGTGAGAGGAAATCAGCACCTGGAGGGAAACCCCCACATTCCACAGGGAGGGTGTACAAACGCCTTACAGAGGATGCTGGGATTGAAGTCTGAACTCTGATGCCCTGAGCTGCAAAGCCGTCACACCAACTGCTAAGCTACTGTGGCACCAAACTCTGGCAACTGACTCAGACAACTGGAATCAAAGCTTCTCTCTTCCAAGCATCCTTGATTCTGTAACCAAACTTTAGATTCCTGTCGTAGGGGAGAGAGTCATGATGTGCATTGTACTAATGTAATAACAAGGAACTGCAAACAAAAATAGAGACTTGGATTGAAGCAACAATGACACCCAAGTTTCAGGACCTTCACTAATTCTGTTGCACCCATTGTTGTAATGGAAAATTGGATTTAATGTTGACCTGTCGATAACCATTTTATTCTGTAGAGTTATGGAGTCATAGAAAAGTGCAGCTTATAAACAGCCTATCTAATCCAAGGCAAACCATTGAAACTGCCTACTTCCATCGACCTCCACTGGACCATAGCTGTCCATACCACTACCATCCATGTACTTCTCATAAACGGTTAAATCATTGCATTGGCAGCTCGTTCTCAGGACCTAGATTGTTACTTTATTAACTCTTGCTGTCACCACCATTCTCGTCAACTGAGAGTGTAAAAGCTGTACCAAATTCAGACCCAAATAGATCAGCTTTGACCGGTCCCCAAATTTTAATGAGTCACCCGTTATTTCAGATACCAACTCTGTGTGATCTTTGTTTGCTCCTACACTCCCAATACTCTTATTACCTCCTTCTTCCATTTTGTACAATAAAATATCCAAGCCTGATAAATGTTGATTGGCTTATCTGAATGGCAGCTCAAGAAATTAGGCATCTTTTGTGATATGCACTGTTAATGCCATTGAATACCCATATTCAGTTTTTATTCTGACAGTAACTATTTATAGGAATGCTGCTGGCCCTTATAGTACAATTAATTCAGCCCATTGATCTGTACAGTAAGCAACCTTGGCATTCCTCACTCTTTCTTGAGACATTCATCTGGTAACTAAAGTGTTCATTGTGAATAGGTAACACTATTGGCCCTCTAATGAGGATTGCTTTGTCCTATGGTTATGCACGGCTCTTTGCATTATCAATAAAATGGCTATAAAGCACAATTATGTTCTCATGTTCTTCAGTATATGCTGGGGAAGTATTGAGTAAGTAAAGAATAATTCCTCCTAACAAAGTGATTGCATAATGTTGACACCTACCTCAGTCAATGAACTTAGGTTAATTAAATGAGCACACAAATCCAAATTAATTTAAGACTTGCAACTTTATTACGTCAATGTTCATATTTGCTGTGCTGACCATAGGTCCACCATTCGATGTTTCAAAGCTTCAAAGTAAACATTATTAAAGGTTCAAATGTTCATTTATTATCAAAGTATGTTTGCAGTATACAACTCTGAGGCTTGTCTTCTCCAGATAGCCATGAAACAGAGAAAAGCATGTAGTCCTTCAAAAAGAAACATCACCCCCACCCCCTCAAAAAATAACATGCAAATGGCAGCAACTACATCAACCACCCCCCCAACACACACACACACACACACACACATGCAGAAAAACAAATCGTGCAAACGGCAAGAAGAGAATCAAACCCTAAATCCTCCCCCTTGCACAAAAAAATTCAACAAATCATGCCAAATGGCAACCAGAAAGAACAGGCAAAATCACAAAATTTAAAAAAAGACAACTGAAAGAAGCCACAATCCAATCCATAAATCACAGAACTTCTTAAGTATGTAAGTACGTACATAAGAAAGTATGTAAATGTCACCATATATAACCTTAAAATTCATTGTCTTCCAGGCATTCACAATATAACAGAGAAATACAAAATTATCAGAATAAAAATACACAAAAAGACTGACAAACAACTAATGCATTTGTTGAATACAATCGTTCCTTTCGTACCAGTCCTCACTAAAACTACTCCCACTTCCAACACCAAAATAGGGATCTTCCTCTGGCAAACTATTGATCCTTCTTCTCCCTGTAACTTCCTTGTGATAGTTAATCTCCCTAGAGTTCTCACTGCTTTCCCTCTGAAATCCTTCATTTTTATTCTTTTTCTTTGGCAGTTGTGCACTGTTATATTTCATTTCTGTTGGTTCTGACTTCAGCCTGTGTGTATTTTCCATTACTGTATCTGGCAAGAGACTATTTCTCCTGAAAAGTGATTTGATAAAGTTGACTCTTACCTCAGTCAAGTAAAATAAAACAGAAAATTAGATCAGAAAAACAGCTCACAGAACGCTGGTCACAAGAGTGGTCTTACAAAATGCCAGTCTCCACTTCTTCCACCACATGGCGAGGACAAAGACATTTCTTTTGCCCACTTTCCATAAGACCATAAGACATATTAAGCCATTTGACCCATTGATTCTGCTCCACCATTTCATCATGGCTGATTCAGTTCCCTCTCAACCCCAATATCGTGCTTTCCCCCTCTATCCCTTCATGGCTGGACTAATCAAGACTTCACCACTCTCTGGCTAAACAAATTCCTTCTCATCTGCGTTCTAAATGGACATCCCTCTATTTGAGGCCGAGTCCTCTGGTCTTAGATTCCTCCATCATTGGAAACATTCTCTCCACATCCACTCTATCAAGGCCTTTCAACATTCAATAGATTTCAATTAGATTCCCCCCTCTCATTCTTCTGAATTCCATTGAGTACAGACCCAGAGCAATCCAATACTCCTCATATGACAAGCCCTTCAATCCCAAAATCATTTTTGTGAACCTCCGTTGAACCCTCTCCAGTTTCAGTACATCCTTTCTAAGATAAGGGGCCCAAAACTGCTCACAATACTTCAAGTGAGGCCTTGCTCGTGCCTTATAAAGCCTCAACATTACATTCTTTATTTATATTCTAGTTCTGTCTTATCAAGAACCGAATCAGTCTCTCCTTTACATACACCCAATGACTAGGCTTCCACAACTGCCCGTGGCAAAGAATTCCACAGATTTACTACCCACTGGCTAAAGATGGAAAGAATGGAAAGTAGTCAATGCGAGCTTATGACTCACACTTACTGAGAACTCCTCACTCATGGGAAATAGTTGCAATTCTTCATCCCAGTCACGAATGGGATTCAGCGGGATACCCGGACTTGGTGGCATAGGGTAGGCACACATTGTTCCATTCATTGTTGCACGCATGCGGTCCTGAATATTGACCTGCTATCGCTCAATCTCATGTGCCACTTGACCCTTTAAGAAGTTGTTCGGCGACTGCTCAGGGGTGCCGGAAAGAATTAGGATATAGGAGTCTCGGTCATTATCGGTTTTAACCAGACAAATCACTCCGCCAAATAAGAATGGCATGCAGCACCACCCACAGAATTGAAAGAGAGCTACCATCCTGTCAATCCTGTCCTTGACTTATTCCACTGAGCAATTTTGTGGGTTTTTAATGTATTCAGGCCAACAATAATTTGTACTCTTTTTGATTTAGTTTCACAACTGGAATTGATTAATTTTAATCTGACAGTGGATATGATCTCATTATTCAAACTGAAACTGCACCTTGAGTAAAACGCATTAGCAGAGACATGAATTCCCCAGGCCATCAGTGACTCAAATGAAAGAAATGCTTTCATTAAGCATTGTTCACCAGGGCAAGTGATTGGGGGGATTTGGGAAGGTGAGGGTAGGGGGTTTGTAGAGGGGAGAGAGATATTTGTCTGTGTTTCTCTTTACCATTGAAAACTAGCAGGAAACATCTGGATAACATGTGGTGGGGGTGGGGATGGGAAGCAAAATGGCCCTTGAGGAAGCTTTCAAATTCCACCACCTGACAGAGCTAGGGGACATATTACCTCAGTGCACATGGGATGATCAGTACTCCAGGGGACGCAATGTTTTTAGTAAATGTATTATCCAGGTGTTGACAATTCCACTCCTAAAGCATCTAAAGGAGCTAGATTAAGGAGTAGAGCTTTCTTCTGGAAATCTCTTTGAAATCCTGTAGATTTTTTTTTATCAGGACGCTCTCAATCCCTCAAGGTCTGATCTTGTTGCAGGGACACAAGGCCAGGAGTGCCTAACAAGACTGGGTGACTAATTGGTTTCCATTAGAAGTGGTGACACTGAGTGGTTTTTCATTGCTAAGGGCAATCTTTCTGCACGATAAATAGTTGGTGCAACAGAACTGTACTAGTTCTGACGCAGTCGCCACGAGAAACGTGTCCCTTCTCACCCCTCCTGTGAACATTGCATCACATAAGTCATTTGTTTTAATTCAGAAATAAAGTGCCGAGGACGCCAGCCCACACCAAAACACACCGCACGTCTTTGGAATGTGGGAGGTCACAGGGGAATGTACAGACAGGGCCAGGATTGATCCACAGTCACTGGCACTGCAAAGCTTTATCCCAGCCGCTTTGCCACTGAGCCAGTAGTGGCTCAGTAATGTAGCAGCTAGCAGCTAGCAGCAGTGATAGCAATGCAATGTCTGTAAGGAGTTCGTACGTTCTCCCGGTGACTGCGTCGGTTTCCTCTGGGTGCTCTGGTTTACTCCCACCTTCCAAAGACAAATGGGTTAGTAAGGGTTAGTTAATTGAGAACATGCCATGCACAACACTCGCAAGCTTCCTCCAGCAAATCTGCAGATCCTCAAACTGTGCTGGTCTTTGACGCAAATGATGCATTTCACTGTTTGTCTGGATGTACTGTACATCTGACAAATAAAGCTAATCTAATCTCTTTTTTTGAATAACGCAGTTGCTCTGAGCATTGGTCTACAATTAAATTTAGCCAGCTTGTACCCTGCCTTTCATCCTGAGCTGGTTGCTGGCTATTCTGATCTGGGAGGAGATGAGAGAAACAGTAAAAGATTTTTTTTAATATTTATTCAGACACGGATGATTTATTTATTTGAGCCACACTGCCTAGCAAACCGGATTTAACCCTAGCCTAATCACGGGACAATTTACAATGACTAATTAACCTACCGACCGGTAGGTCTTTGGACTGTGGGGAGCAACCAGAGCACCTGGAGGAAACCCAACGGTCAGGGGGAGTGCATGCAAACACCTTACAGACAGCGGTTGGAATTAAACCTGGGTCACTGGTACGGTGAAGCATTGTGCTAACCACTACGTCCCCATGCCTCATTGCTTTGCGAGATGTCAGCATTGGGGTGCACGGTAGCATAGTTACCGTATACAGTATTCCATTTGGGTAGCGTCCAACCTGATGTCATGGATATCAATTTCTCCTTCCAGTAAAAACAAATCCCTCCCTGTCCCCTCTTCTCCTACACCCCATTCTCGCCTCTTACTTCTACTCACTGTCTATCACCTCCACCTGGATCCCCTCCTCTTTCCCTTTCTCCTTTGGTTCACTCTCCTCACCTATCAGATCCCTTCCTCTCCAGCCCTTTACCTTTCCCACCCACCTGGCTTCACCTTATCCTCCTTCCCCCACCCCCCGCCCACCTTCTCATTCTGGCATCTTCCCCCTTTCCTTTCCAGTCCTGAAGAGGCGTTTCGGCCGGAAACATCAGCTGTTTACTCCTTTCCATAGATGCTGCCTGACCTGCCGATCCTGTGTGTGTGTGTTGCCGACGTTCATTATCAATCCATAACCACCACCTGGAAGGTGGCAGTGAGTTAACTCCCCAACGAGGTTCAGAGCCGGGTTTACCATCATCAACAAACGTCCTGAAATGTGTGGTTTTGCAGCAACAGCACAGTGCAGTACATTTAAAAAATCTCCTGTAAGTTACAATAGGAAATATAAAAAATAATTTAAGTGGTTTGCTCTATGTTCTACTAAGTTTTTCACAGTAAGAGTGGTGAATCGATGAAAAGCGTTGCCGGGGATGGTAGCAGAGGCAGGTACCTTAGGGACATTTGGGAAGCTCCTAGGTAGGTACATGGATGTGAGAAAGACGGAGGGTTATGCAGAAGAGAAGGGTTAGATTGATCGTTCCCAGACTGGCTGGAGCATCTGGTTTAATTGGTATTGGTCTATTATGGTCACGTGTAGCAAAAGACAGTGAAAAATGTGTTTTGCATGTCATACAGATCAAATCGTTACACTATGCATTGAGGTCGAACAAGGTAATGCGACAACTATGCAGGATAAAGTGTGAAAGCAACTGAAAAACGTAGAAATGTAGAAAACCTACAGCGCAATACTGGCCCTTCGGCCCACAAAGCTGTGCCGAACATGTCCTTATCTTAGAGTTACCTAGGCTTACCCATAGCCCTCTATTTTTCAAAGCTCCATGTAGCCATCCAGGAGTCCCTTAAAAGACCCTATCATTTCTGCCTCTACCAGTATTGCCGGCAGCCCATTCCACACACTCACCACTCTCTGCGTAAAAAACTTACCCCTGACATCTCCTCTGTACCTACTTCCAAGCACCGTAAAACTATACCCTCTCGTGCTAGCCACTTCAGCCCTGGGAAAAAGCCTCTGACTATCCACAATGCTTCTCATTATGTTGTGCACCTCTATCAGATCACCTCTCATCCTCCATCGCTCCAAGGAGAAAAGGCCGAGTTCACTCAACCTATTCTCGTAAGGCACGCTCCCCAATCCAGGCAACATCCTTGTAAATCTCCTCTGCACCCTTTCTATGGTTTCCACGTCCTTCCTGTAGTGAGGCAACCAGAACTGAGCACAGTACTCCAAGTGGGGTCTGACCAGGATCCTATATAGCTGCAACATTACCTCTCGGCTCTTAAGCTCAATCCCTGTGCCAGTAAAAGTGCAGGTAAATGATGCCAACAGTCAATCTTATTATGTAACAGGTCCATTCAAGAGTCTGAGAGCACAAAGATTGTAGGTGTCTAGACTCCATGGTACACTATAGCCCGGCACTTGTAAAGGTGCCTTGCCAGCATTTGAAGGGTTAAACAGTCAAACTGCATGGAAACAGGCCCTTCAGCCCAACTCATCCACACCCCGTGGGCTAGTCCCACTTGCTGCATTTGGCTGCCTTTAAACCTCTCCTCTCCATGTACTTACCTAAATGGCTTTTGAAAATTGCTGATGTTCCCACCTCAACCACTACCTGTTTAGCTCTTCCTAAATAAGCACCAACTTTGTGTGGAGGAGCTGTCCCTGATGTCTCTTTTAAATCTTTCCCCCGATCTTCAAACTGTGGTCTACATTACCATGGATCAGTGGTCGCATTCCAGGTAAGGGTGGCGAGTTTCATCCTCGAAAATACAAACGTTTGTACATGGGCGGTGGGGTGGACGTATGACCCTACCAAAGGAGGTGTAAGGCGCTGCACTATCCTGCAGGTCACCCTTGGGCAAGGTGTAGCACACCCCACCCCTCGATCAAGGTCGCGTGAAGCCATGAGAGCAGGTGGTGGATGATCGTATGAGCAGCTGATGCATATCACAAGTCCTGGTTATGCACAACTGACGCCAGGCAGACAAACTCTGAGGAGTATTAATAATGGCTGGGGTCACCCGTCTTGTACAGACACTGCCTAGAAGAAGGCAATGGCAAACCACTTCTGTAGAAAAACCTGCCAAGAACAATCATGGTCATAGAAAGCCCACGATCACCTACATTATATGACACAGCACATGAATAAACTAATAGGCTTTAGCAACAATCCAAGATCAAATTTAATTGTCATTCAACCTTACATGAATACAGCCAAACAAACCAGCCGTTACTCCAGGGCCAAGGTGCAAAACACAGTACCAAGTCATGTGCAGCACAAGGCACAAATGGCACATATAAGATATCAATAAAATACAGACTCACAAAAAGTGTTCAGTAGTTTTGCCATTACTGACTGGCTGATACAGATGTAAATGATTTATTTCTGTTTTGAGATTTGAATTTATTCCAGTAATCATGAGGCCAGGCATCAAATTATGATAGATTTCAATACCAGAACACAATGGTGGTGAACCATTTGAAAGTGTGTGCCCAGATTAGGGATAATCTTCCAAAATATTCTCTTGCATGCCATGGAAATGTTGAGCAGAGATTATTATTAATGAATGAATTAGTAATAAAAATTATGGACAATTTTTAAGGAAAAAGGATGTTTATTTATGAATATTCATTGTTTTACTGTTAATGGAAGTGTACAGACAGATTGAAATAAATGAAGCATTTTAGATAATCTGTTCAAGAATTATTAATATTAATCTTTTAAAAGACAATTGAAAAATAACATAATTTCAAAATTGTATTGTTATCATACCACAGAAATGTGAACGTGAAATTATAAGCTTTGGTCCATATCTGTACAGGATTGAAGGGCAGCACTACATGGGGCATTCCAGTATCTTAGCATGTTCCCTTGAGGGTAATTATGAATGGACAATAAATGATGGTCTATATGGAGTCATAGAGCAGACCCTTCAGCCCATCTGGTCCATACCAATCTGTCAATCTGACTAGTTCCATCAACTCACACCTAGACCATAGATTCAAGGTTCAAGATTCAAATTTAGTTATCATGTGCAAGTACATCGAAACATATAATGAAATATGCCATTTTCCCTCCAAAAGCCTCCCAGCCTTGTACTTATCCAAACTTCTCTTAATGGTGCAATCAAATCTGCATCCACCACTTCCACTGGCAGCTCATTCCATGCTCGCACTACCCTCTGAGTAAAGAATATCCCACTCAGATTCCCCTTAAATATTCCAGTTTTCACCCATAATCTATAACTATCTCTAGTTCTAGTCTCACTCAACCTCAATGGAAAAAGCCTGCTTGTATTAACCCCATCTATACATTTTATAATTTTGAATTGAATTGCGTTGAATTCACTTTATCTCTTACATCCTTCACATACATGAGGAGTAAAAATCTTTACGTTACGTCTCCATCTAAATATGCGATGTGCAATCATAGCAATGTAATATAGAGTACACACAAATCACCGTGAGTTCATCAGTCTGGTGGCCTGGTGGAAGAAGCTGTCCCGGAGCCTGTTGGTCCTGGCTTTTATGCTGCGGTACCGCTTCCCGGATGGTAGCAACTGGAAAAGATTGTGGTTGTGATGGCCTGTGTCCCCAAGGACCCTATGGGCCCTTTTTACACACCTGTCCTTGTAAATGTTCTGAATCATGTGAAGTTCACAACTACAAATGCACTGGGCTGTCCGCACCACTCTCTGCAGAGTCCTGCGATTGAGGGAAGTACAGTTCCCATACCAGGCAGTGATGCAGCCAGTCAGGATGCTCTCAATTGTGCCCCTGTAGAAGGTTCTTAGGATTCGGGGGCCCATACCAAACTTCCTCAACCATCTGAGGTGAAAGAGGCATTGTTATGCCTTTTTCACTACACAGCTGGTGTGTACAGACCACGTGAGGTCCTCGGTAATGAAGATGCCGAGGAACCTGAAGCTGTTTACCCTCTCAACCCCAGATCCATTGAAAGCAATAGGGGCTAGCCCATCTCCATTCCTCCTGTAGTCCACAACCAGCTCCTTTGTTCTTGCGACATTGAGGGAGATGTTGTTTTCTTGACACCACTGTGTCAGAGAGATAACTTCTTCCCTGTAGGCCACCTCATTATTGTTAAAGATTAGGTCAATCAATGTAGTGTCGTTGGCAAATTTAATTAGCAGATTGGAGCTGTGGGTGGTGATACAGTCATGGGTATACAGGGAGTAAAGGAGGGGACAGTGCACAGCCGTGAGGGGCTCCTATATTGAGAGTCAGAGGGTTGGAGGTGAGAGAGCCCACTCTTACAACCTGCTGGCGATCTGACAGGAAGTCCATGAACCAGCTGCACAAGGCAGGGTCAAGGCCGAGGTCTCTGAGCTTTTTGTCGAGCCTGGATGGAACTATGGTGTTGAATGCTCTATCAAATTTCCCTTCATTCTCCACTACTCCAGGGAATAAAATCCAAACCTTTCCAACCTTTCCCTTTAAGTCACATCCTCAAGTCCCGGCAACAGCCTTATAGATTTTCTGTGTGCTCTATGAAAATCAAAAGAAATAGGCAACAGCATTAAGAACATAAGACAATAAGACATAGGAGAAGAATTAAGCTGTTCTGCCTATTGAGTCTACACCACCATTCCATCATGGCTGATTTATTTTCCCTCATAAACCCATTCTCTTGCTTTCTCCCCATAACCTTTGACAGCATTACTAATCAAGAATCTATCAACCTCTGCTTTAAAAAAAACCATGACTTGGCCTCCACAGCAGTCTGTGGCAATGAATTTCACAGAATCACCAGCCTCTAGCTAAATAAATTCCTCCTCATTTCTGTTCTAAAGAGACATCCTTCCTTTCTGAACAGGTGCCCCTTTGGTCCTAGACTTCCCCACTGTAGGAAGCATCTTCTCCACTACAGGAAACATCTTCTCCACTATAGGAAACATCTTCCCCCACTGTAGGAAGCATCTTCTCCACTACAGGAAACATCTTCCCCCACTATAGGAAACATCTTCTCCACATCCACTCTATCTAGGTCTTTCAATATTTGATAGGTTTCAATGAGATCCCTTTCCCCGATTCTTCTAAACTCCAGTGAGCACAGGCCCAGCTGAAAACTTCCTCCATCAGATGGAGAGCCTGAAATTCGTACTTGGGTTGAGGGTTCGCCCCTTCCATCGACGCTGCTCTTCAGTGTTCGCTCGGTGGAATAAAAAGCTGAACCAGGACAACTTACCATCAGTTCTACAGTCATGCCACTCAGGAACTTGGGCTATCTTTTTCTTTCCTTGTGACTGTATGTTCTTCTGAAATCATAACAAGATACGTATTTATGCTCTGTGCAGTGTGCTGTGTGCAGTGTGCTGTCTGCAGTGTGCAGTGTGCTGTCTGCAGTGTGCTGTGTGCTCTGTGCAGTGTGCAGTGTGCAGTGTGCAGTGTGCAGTGTGCTGTGTGCTGTTTGCTCTGTGCTGTGTGCTGTGTGCTGTGTGCTGTTTGCTCTGTGCTGTGTGCTCTGTGCTGTGTGCTGTTTGCTCTGTGCTGTGTGCTGTTTGCTCTGTGCTGTGTGCTGTGTGCTGTTTGCTGTTTGCTCTGTGCTGTTTGCTCTGTGCTGTGTGCTGTTTGCTCTGTGCTCTGTGCTGTGTGCTGTGCGCTGTGTGCTCTGTGCTGTGTGCAGTGTGCTGTGCGCTGTGTGCTCTGTGCTGTGTGCAGTGTGTGCTGTGTGCTGTGTGCAGATGCTCTGTGCTGTGTGCAGTGTGCTGTGTGCTGTGTGCTGTGTGCAGTGTGTGCAGTGTGTGCAGTGCGCTGTGTGCTGTGTGCTCTGTGCTCTGTGCTGTGTGCTGTGCGCTGTGTGCTCTGTGCTGTGTGCTCTGTGCTGTGTGCAGTGTGTGCTGTGTGCTGTGTGCAGATGCTCTGTGCGTGCTCTGTGCTGTGTGCTGTGTGCAGTGTGCAGTGTGCTCTGTGCTCTGTGCAGTGTGCTCTGTGCTCTGTGCTGTGTGCAGTGTGCTCTGTGCTGTGTGCAGTGTGTGCTGTGTGCAGTGTGCTGTGTGCTCTGTGCTGTGTGCAGTGTGCTGTGTGCTCCATGCTGTGTGCAGTGTGCTGTGTGCAGTGTGCTCTGTGCTGTGTGCTGTGTGCAGTGTGCTGTGTGCTCCGTGCTGTGTGCAGTGTGCAGTGTGCTCTGTGCAGTGTGCTCTGTGCCTTGTGTTGTGTGCTGTGTGCAGTGTGCTGTTTGCTGTGTGCTGTTTGCTCTGTGCTGTGTGCTGTGTGCAGTGTGCTGTGTGCTGTTTGCTCTTTGCTGTGTGCTCTGTGCTGTGTGCTCTGTGCTGTGTGCAGTGTGCTGTGTACTGTGTGCTGTGTGCTGTTTGCTCTGTGCTGTTTGCTCTGTGCTGTTTGCTCTGTGCTGTGTGCTGTGTGCAGTGTGCTGTTTGCTGTGTGCTGCTGGTAATATGTTTGTGCACCTTGGCCTTGGAGGAATGCTGTTCCATTTGGCTATATTTATGTATGGTTGAAAGATAATTAAACTTGAACTCGAAGTTACTGCCTGATCTTTCTCACCTTCCACCTCAAGTGAAAATCAGGTAGGAAATCATACTTGAAGACAAAGGCTGCAGGGAAATTTACCACCTCTGACTTAATGCAACCCGTAGACCAGCACTGGAAATAAATTCCTTCCAGTGTTTCCCCGCTAGACATTTGATTTCATGTCAATAGAGTTGAATAGGAAAGACAAATCAGCTGAAGCAGACAGGAGTGAGTGTAACTGTTGTTAATACTTTGATTTGCAGGAGAGGAGACAGCCGACAGCTCCCCCTACGAGCCCAGCAAGAGAGGGTATGACTATGCCAGACTGGCCTCCATAACAGCAGGTGAGTCTCCTCTTTATCAAGCAGAATGGCTGTTCTGTGCCCTCAGCCACACTCTGGGAATTTAGCGAGCCCGGGTCAGATGAAGCGTTGACTGATGAAAGCCAGAAGCACTGAGCTTTGCACCGCTTAGCGCTCAGACAAACATTTCTTAAGGAACCTCTGCCCCATTTGACGCTGACACAACCAAATTTATCAAGAGTCCTGATCTTCCCAACTTGGAGCAGAAGGAGTGGTGAGAAAGAGGAACAAACGCAACTTAGAGATACAGTATAGGACTGTTATAACATACAAGGCCATTCAGCCCTTCAGATCAATGATATCTCCTAGTTTATCTCCCTAATTCTAACAATTATTCTCCTGCCAGAGCCCATACAGCTTCCCCATCACCACCCCTATAGACACTGAGTTCCAGATTCCAGTGACTGTTTGCATAGAGAGAAGTTTATCCTCACATCCCACTTCTACCTTTTGTATAAAATTTTAAAGAAGTGTCCCTGCATCTTAAACCACCTATTGATGGGAACAATTTCTCTCTATTTATCCCATCTAAACCAGTTACAACATGATACCCTTCAGATCGCTAATCATTATTATTTGATTTGAAAGTAACCCGGTTTCTCCAACCTAACTTGCCTTAATTGCGACTTATATTTTTTTCACACATCTTATGTCTTGGACCTTCTCATCTTCACCTGAAAGATCCCACCATAACATACTGTAGAACATAAAACACTGCAGCACAGTACAGGCCTTTTGGCCCACAATGTTGTGCCCACCATTTAACCTATTCGAAGATCAATCTAAACCTTCCCTCCCAATAGGCCTCTGTTTCTCTATCGCCCATGTGCCTCCCTAAGAGTTCCCTAATTAACTCAAACAATAAAAATGAAATAATTGATATAATCTACAGTATATTCCATTGAATCACAATAAGTCTTAAAACAATGGGAATCGCATTATGTTGGGAAGACGAAGAGAATAAGACCATAAGATCATTGACATAGGAACAGAATTAGACCATACAGCCTATCAAGAATGCTCCACCATTCCTCCATGTCTAACCTATTACCCCCTCAATCCCTTCTCCCCGTAACCTTTGACGCCCTTCCTAATCAAGAACCTATCAACTTCCTCCTTAAATATGCCCATTGACATGACCTTCACAGCCGTCTCTGTATGCCAATGAATTCCACAGAATCACCACCCTCTGGTTAAAGAAGTTCCTCCTCATCTCTGTTCTAAGGGGACGTCCTTCCATTCTGAAGTGGTTCCCTCTGGTCCTAGAGTCCCCCGCTGACTTAAACATCTTCTCCAGTTCCACTCTAATCTAGGCCTTTCAACATGAGATGGGTTTCAAAGAGATCACCCTCTCCCCCAGTTTTTCTAAACTCCAGCAAGTACAGGCCCAGAACCATTAAACACTCCTCATGCATTAACCCTTTCGTTCCTGGGGTCATTCTCATGAACCTCCACTGGACCCTCCCCAGTGCAAGCGTAGAATGGAAACTACTTGACACCTAACGTAGACCCTTGCCAGAGCTTACAGGCCAGGGGGTGAACTAATACATCAGCACAACACAAACAAGATGCAGGAAAAGGAGAGTGGAGCACTCCAACCAGCTGATAATGCAATAGGAACACAGATGAGGGCCAAGAACCAATAGTTAATAATTTAGCCATCAAATAAAAACTCTCCCAATATTCTTTTCTATCCCTACCCCCACCCACCCCCATCTATCCAAAGCAATGTGCCCTCCCACCATGGAAGGATACTCTCAAATTCAAACACACACAAAATGCTGGAGGAACTCCGCAGGTCAGGCAGCATCTATGGAAAGGAATGAAGAGTTGATGTTTCAAGCCAGGACCCTTCAGCAGGACTGGAAAGGAAGGGGGAAAATGTTGGAATAAGAAGGTGGGAGGAGGGGAAGGAAGCTGGCAAGTGATAGATGAAAGCAGGAGAGGGGGGAGGTAGGTGGGTGGGGGAGGGGGGATGAAGTGAGAAGCCCTGAAGAGGAAGGAATCTGATCCTAGGTTTAAAATCTTTCATGCCCTACCAAGCTATCGTGAGTGCAACACCCACAAAATACTAGAGGAGCTCAGCAGATCAGGCAGCATCAAAGGAAGGTCTCTGCCCAAAAGGCCAACTGTTTATTCATTTCCACAGATGCTGTCTGACCTGCTGTGTTTCTCCACAGTATTTTGTGTGTGTTGCCTTGGATTTCCAGCATCTGCAGAATCTCTTGTGTTTAAATATTGTGGGAATATCTGCTTTGAGATTCAAGAAGGCAGAGCACCACCACCTTCTCCAGGACAATTAGGGATGGTCTTGCCAACAGCTTATTAATTAATTATCTTTGAATTCAGTGTCTTCATTCACATTTAAAATATAGAACATAGAACAGTACACAACAAGAATAAGACATTCATCCTACGATTTTGTGTCAAGCTAATTAATTACACGTCCCTTCAGCCTGCACGTGGTCCATTTCCCTCCATTCTCTGCATTTTCATGTGCTGTCTAAAAGCCTCTTAAACACCTCAGTTGTATCTGCTTCCACCACCAGTCCCTGGCAGTGCATTAGAGTGCATAAAAAAAAACTTGTCCCACTCATCTCCATTGAACTTTCCCCCGTCACCTCTCACCCTCTGCACCTCTCAGATTCAAAGAACTGAATAATGAAGTGATACTTGCCTTCATTTGAAATGCTGTTCATTTACAGGATGTGTCATATAAATACAATTTCTCTTGAGAAAAATGGACCAGACCAGATGGGATGTCTCAACCCGAAACGTCGACCGTCGGTTTCCCTCCCACAGATGCTGCCTAACCCACTGGCTTCTCCAGCTTTTTATTTGATGCTTCAGATTCCAGCACCTACAGAATCTCTTATGTCTACACAATTTCTATTTTTACTTCCATCAGCTAACTTATTTGCTCTAGTTGCTAGTCTACAAATTTAACCAAGATCGTTATCGGTATCTCAAGAATGGCTGCGATGGTCTTGGAGATGCACAGACCTGAGGAGACTTTTAACACAGGATGTTTGTTTAAGAAGACAGGTATTTAAAGAGGAGTACTTGGTCCTTGTTTAAAACTCCTTCGTATGAACTCTTTGGAAAGATAGTGTAAGTTTGAAACTATTTCAACCCACTTAGGTTGGGCAGAGAGAAGGTACTGATTTACATTTCACAGAGGTCTTGCTAGCTACATAAACATGTGTATCCAAAGCAGTTATTGAAGTGCTTGGAAGCTGCCATTATTGAAGTTTCCATAAACTGCTGCTGGTTTTGGAATTTCCTGAGATTCCAGATGATTTAGTAGGTAGTGAGTCATCCTCCAATATCTCAACCAGACAAATATAAACTGACTTGACCACCTTGTTATGATGTCAATGTTCTTGGGACATGGCACAGTAGCCTAGTAGTTAGCAGAAACGCTTACAGTGCCGGAGATCAATAATCAGATTTTGATTCCTGCTACTGTCTGTAAGGAATTTGTTCTGTAAGTTCTCCCAGTGACTGAGTAATTCTCCTCTGGGTATTCCGGTTTCCCCCCACATGCAAAAGATGAATGATTGGGGTAAGTTGTGGACATACTATGTTGACACTGGAAATGTGCCAACACTTGTAGGCTGCCCTGAGGGCAATCAGAAGCTCATAAGAAATAGGAGCAGGAGTCGTCCTTCTGGCCCATTGAGCCTGCCCCACCACTCAATAAGATTATGGCTTACCTGCCTTTTCCCCATAACCCTTAGTTCTCTTGCTATACACCTAACTGTGTCTTGTGTTGGTCATGGATGCAAAACTATGCATTTCATTATGTTTCGATGCACATGTGACAAGAAAAGCTATCTTTTATTGTTCTTGTAAATGCTGAATTCCAAAAACTTAAGCCATTGGGTTCTTCATTGCTTTCAAGAGGCAGCCTCTCTTCCCATATCCAGGCTGTTAATCTCATTGGATCAGCAATTATTCTCAAGACAATATCGCTAACAAATTCTTCACAGATGGTCTCTGACTCGTGTATCGCAGATGGAGGTGCCCGAGGGACCGCAGGTTAGCTGGCCTTTTCCTCCGTGACCTGAGAGGGGGTTTGTTTAGATTATGTAGCATTAACACACAAGATCCTGATGAAAGATCTAGGCACAAAACTTCGACTGTTTATTTCCCTCCACTGATGTTGCCTGATCTGCTGAATACAAAGTTCAAAAGTGTTCAAAGCAAATTTATTATCAACCTATGTACACTCAGTGGCCACTTTATTAAGTACCTCCCTTTTGTGGGTTTGTGGGTCTTCTCCTGCTCGAGCCCATCCTCCTAAGGTTCAACACGTTGTGCGTTCAGAGATGCTCTTCTGCACACCGTTGTTGTATGTGTGGCTATTTGAATTACTGTCAGCCTGGTTATTCCCCTCTGATCTCTCTCATTTACAAGGCATCTTTTTTACAAGGCAACCCACAGATCTGCTGCTCACCGATATTTTTTCATGTCTTGTGTCATTCTCTGTGAATTCTAGAGAAAGTTGTGCATGAAAATCCCATGAGACCAGAAGTTTCCAAGATACTCAAACCACTCCGTCTAGCACCAACGATCATTTCATGGTCAAAGTCACTTAAATCATGTTCTTCCCCATTCTGATGTTTGGTCTGAACAACAACTGAACCTCTTGACCATGTCTGCATGCTTTTTTGCATTGAATTGCTGCCACATGATTGGCCGATTAGATACTTGCATTAATGAACAGGTGCCCCTAATGAAGTGGCTACTGAGTGTATATGTCAGCATATGCTACCCTGCGATTCATTTTCTTGCAAGCATTCACAGTGGAACAAAGCAATTCAATAGACTTCTTCCACAAATGCACTAATTCCCCATGATGAAGAGAAGCACAACATTGGCCGATCTGCTTTTGCCTGTCGGGCTCTAACCTCACAATCTCCTGGAGGCTCTCTTCATCATTTAACTGTTCCACCTTGTGGTTGTCCATTTGCCTGAGGGTTTAGCAATCTTGTCACCTGAGGCTTAATTAACCATAGCCGTCGGACTCTCAGTGTGAGGGAGATGCCAGCTCGCTCCAGGCCGCATGTGCTGGTTTTCCTGAGCTATTATCTCCATTGCTGCTCACCTTCACTGCTGCCAGAAGCATCCCAAGGGCACACAGGGGAACTCAGAGATGGGGTGGACACTAGAAGATTACTGCAGCTTCCACTCTTCTTGCTGATAAATGATGTGGTCCACTAAACGACTAAAGCCATTGAAATCCTGCACCAGAGCCGTCTCGTCCTCTGCCTGATGACGATAAATAAATGAAGAGAACCGCACTGAAACTCAGATGCCCAGTCCTGGCTAATGAGCTTTCGGAGGGGAAGTCACAACGGATTAGAGCTTGATCACATTGGGACCACTTAGTGAAAAGGCATTAAACACATGGAGAATTCAGCTCCAGAAATACAAAAGTTGATTGTTTCCTTCTTCGACCAGGAATGATGCAATGACCAGCTGCTGCCCCGCAGCAGTCATCTACACGGTAGCGTGGCTGTTAGCACGGCGCTATTACAGCTCAGGGCGTCGGAGTTCAGAGTTCAGTTCCAGCGCTGTCTGTAAGGAGTTTTTACGCCCTCCCTGTGAATGCGTGTGTTTCCTCTGGGTGCTCTGGCTTCCTCCCACAGTCCAAGGACGTACCGGTTAGTAGGTTAATTAGTGATTGTAAATAGTCCTGTGATGAGGGTAGGTTAAATAGGTGTGACTCATTGTGGTGGAAGGACCTGTTCTTTGCCATATCTCTAAATAAAAATAAGATCTGAGACTGCGTTTTCCACCTCGCCCTCCTGTCCTTTTCCAATTCCTTCATCTCATCATTAGCTTTTCCATCCACATCCAAAACCCTGAATACCCTTCCCAAACTCTGTAATATCCTTCCCAACCCATCCTTTCATCTGCTAAGATTTTCCTTGAAGCTACTTCAATCGGATTTTTTGGTCCACTCTTGATCTCTCCTACTTCAGAATCAACCTCCTCTGTTTAAAACCACCTTGAGTTGATTTTATTGCTTCTTCTAGTGAACTTTGCACATTGACTGAGCAACTCATTTATTATTTTGGCTGGTATCCCATGTGGCCCATGAGGTCATTGGGCATTTTGTGTGCAACCTTAGTCTTCTCCCTTTACAGTCCTGCTAATTATTCCCCCTTCAGTGCCTGCCCAATTCCCTCCAGGTTTCCCATTGTCATTGAATCTGCCTCCATCAACCCTGCAGACAATAAGATTCAGATTTATTTATCACGTGTGCATCAAGACATACAGTGAAATGCGTCATTGGCGTTAACAACCAAGGATGTGCTGGGGGCAGTCCGCAAGCGTTGCCACACAGTTCAGCATTCTGGATTGTCACCATTCTTTAAAAAATGATTTACCTTGCAACCCCTTTAGTTCTTGGAAGATGTGGTACCTTGAACTATCCACCAATGTGTCTCCAATTACCCCACCTGAACCTGGAGTGATCTTCTACCACTCTGTTATATCTCCTCTTAATCTTCTTGGCTCAAGGGTAAACAACTAGATAAGAAAGCTTCTTTGATGTGTACAAACATATGTGGCATTGGGCTACTGAGTCTAACAGAGGAGCAATGTCCCTTCTCCCTCAATTTCTACAGCCCCATCTACAATCTACAATCCACAAACACCTAAGGTCCAGGTTCAGTGCCACTGGCTATTACTTCTTGACACATGTTCACTCTCCTAGAGCATCTAATTTTTTTAAAAACAGCACATCATCCATTCACCACTGTGCTGTCCAGCGGATCATGCCAGAAACAGCAAACCTGATGATACACCAACAGGAAAACAACCTTGCAAGGCCCACACCCACCTTGCCCATTCTTTTTTTCCCTTCTCCTATCAGGCAGAAGATACCAAAGCCTACAAGCACAAACACCAGGCTCAAATGCAGGTTCTGACCTGCTGGTGTCAGACTTTTGAACAGATCTCTCAAACACTCAACTCTTAATCTCTGAACTCTAAACTTCTCATGAGATGAACTCTTCAACTCCTGATCTTCTGCTCTACTTCGTCGAGACCCTCGCACTTTATTTGTTGTGTAATTATGTTACAGGTGGCCGTAGTGCAATCGCTTTACATCACCACCAACCACTGATGGGAGTTCGATTCCCACCGCTGTCTGCAAGGAGTTTGCACGTTATGCACGTGACTGCGTAGATCTCCGGGTGCTCCGGTTTCCTCCCACATTGACGAGGCGGTGGGCATGCAATGTTGGCGCCAGAAGCATGGTGACACTTGGCGAGCAGCCCCCTCCCCCCCACTGCATCATAAAGGATGACAGGAAAACACATTTCACTGTGTATTTCAATGTACAAGTGACGAACAAAAGCTCATCAAATCTTCGTCGACCTCCTCTACACATTTGCAGTAACACTATATTAATTTCCTGTTTTCTTTTGGAATTCCTTGATGTATTTATGTATGGCATGAACTGACTGGATGCCACACAAAGCAGACACTTTTCACGGTTACATGAGACAACAATGATTCAAGACAGTTTACAATTACTCTGTTTAACTTTTGAGATGTTCCAGAGATACAGCTGGGGACTGTACTCGTTCAAGCCTTGTCTAGATGCTGGATACAGCACTTTGCTGGGGATCTTGGATTCTCTGCAAAGCTCCCACTAGTGTCTCCGCACCTGTACATCATGTCTGTCAAGATGCCTTCACTGCAGTTGCCGCAAGGTCTATAGGAAGGTATAATGTTTGTCCAATTGGTTTCACAGGGTCTGATGTCGGCGTCACACGGGCCAACCGTTGCCTGGACGCGGCCAAAGCCTGCAACGTGGACGAGTCGTGCCAAAGGCTGCGGACCGAGTATGTCTCCTCCTGCATCAAGCGCTCCAGCAAGACGGAGGCCTGCAACCACCTCAAGTGCCACAAAGTCCTGCGCAAGTTCTTCGACCGCGTCCCCGTCGAGTTCACGCACGAGCTGCTCTTCTGCCCCTGTGAGGACACGGCGTGCGCCGAGCGCAGGAGGCAGACCATCGTCCCGTCCTGTTCCTACTATGTGAAGGAGAAGCAGAACTGCCTGTCGCTGCTGGAGTCGTGCAAAGTCAATGTTGTTTGCAGGTAAAGAGGTTGTAGATTGACTTTCTCTGTGTGGTTGACCTTGTCAAGGAGGCTCAGTCCTCAAAATTATAAGATTCGTAAGAACATCAGAAATAGGAGCAGGAGTCGGCCATCTGGCCCGCTGAGCTCTCTCTGCCATTCGATAAGATCGTGGCTATTCTGGCCGTGGCCTCAGCTCCACCTACCTCACTTTTCCCCAGAACCCTTAATTCCCCTGCTACACAAAAATCTATCTGACCGTATCTTAAATATAATTGATGAGATATACCTCTACTGTTTAATTAGGTTGACATAGGGCCGGCTGGTGGTGTCAGTGGCATCAGCACTGGACTTCAAGGCAGATCGTCCTGAGTTCAAACCCAGCCGGGTCCCAACCGGGGCAGCGGCAGTATCTGTGCAGAGGAAAAGCCTGGCAGCCCACTTCCATATCTTGCCATGAAAGCTCTATGGACCCTGTGGTCCATGAAGTCATGAAGTGTCAGACTCGACTAAGCGACTGAACAACGACAAGATTGACATGGGTTGGCACAACATTGTGGGCCTGTACTGTGCTGTCTAGCACATAAGACAGAGGAATTGAATTCAGGCATCTGGCCCATTGAGTCTGCTCCCCATCCCATCATGGCTGATTAATTTTCCCTCTCAACCCCATTCTCCTGCCTTCTCCTCGCAACCTTTGGCACATTTACTAATCAGGAACCTATCAGCCTCAGCTTTAAACGCTTACGATAGTTATGGGGAATTTCAGTATAGTCATAGTCATAGTCTTACTTTATTGATCCCGGGGGAAATTGGTTTTCGTTACAGTTGTACCATAAATAATAAATAGTAATAGAACCATAAATAGTTAAATAGTAATATGTAAATTATGCTAGTAAATTATGAAATAAATCCAGGACCAGCCTATTGGCTCAGGGTGTCTGACCCTCCAAGGGAGGAGTTCTAAAGCTTGATGGCCACAGCCAGGAATGACTTCCTATGACGCTCTGTGCTGCATCTCGGTGGAATGAGTCTCTGGCTGAATGTACTCCTGTGCCCACCCAGTACATTATGTAGTGGATGGGAAACATTGACCAAGATGACATGCAACTTAGACAGCAGGTAGGTAGGGAAAATTAAGCTGGTGCTGTATCTCAAGTGAGGGAATTTGTGGAATGCTTACAAGATTTTCTTTTAGAGCAGCTTGTGGTTGAGTCCACTCAGGGAAAGGTAATTCTGGATTGGGTGTTGTGTATTGAAACAGATTTATTTAGGGCGCTTAGTATAAAGGAACCCTTAGGAGGCAGTGATCATAATATAAAGAATTCCCCTTTCAGTTTGAGAGGGAGAAGATAAAGTCAAATGTATCAGTATTACAGTGGAGTAAAGGAAATAATAGAGACAGGAGGGAGGAGCTGGCCAAAGTTGTTTGGAAGGTGACACTAGCAGAGTTGACAGCAGAACAGTAATGGCTGCAGTTTCTGGGGCCAATTCGGAGGGCACATCCAAAAGATGAAGGTGTATTTTAAAGGGAGGATGAGGCAACTGTGGCTGACAAGGGAAGTCAGAGACAGCATAAAAGGAAAAGACGGGGCATGTAATATAGCAAAAATTAGTGTGAAATTAGAGGATTGATAAGCTTTTTAAAAAACAACAGAAGGCAACTGAAAAAACCATAAAGAGAGAAAAGATGCCAAAAATATAGAAGAGGATACCATAAGTTTTTTTTCAAATACATAAAGAGAAAAAGATAGGCAAGAAAATGATGCAGGAGAGGTAGTAATGGGGGCAAAGAAACAGTGGATGAATTTACTAAGTATCTTGCATCAGTCTTTACTGCAGAAGACACTCGCAGTATGCCAGAAGTTTGAGAGTGTCAAGGGGCAGAAGTGACAGCAGTTGCTATTACTATGGAGAAGGTGCTTGGGAAGCTGAAAGGTCTGAAGGTAGATAGGTCACCTGGACCAGATGGACTACACCCCAGGGTTCTGAAAAGAGATTGTGAAGGCATTAGTAATGATCTTTCAAGCATCACTGGATTCTGGAAAGGTTCTGGAAGACTGGAAAATTGCAAATGTCAGTCCACTCTTTAAAGGGAGGGAGGCAGAAAAAAGGAAATTATAGTCCAGTTAGCACTGACATCAGTGTTTGGGAAGATGATGAAGGATGAGGTTTCAGGGTACTTGGAGGCACAAGATAAAGCAGGCCAAAGTCTACATGGATTCCTTAAGGGGAAATCTTGCCTGACCAATCTGTTGGAATTCTTTCAGAAATAACAGGCAGGATAGATAAAGGAGAGTGAGTAGATGTAGTTTAATTGGATTTTCAGAAGTCTTTGACAAGGTGCCACATATAAGGCTGTTCAACAAGATAAGAGCCTGTGGTGTTACAGGAAATATACTAGCACGGACAGAAGATTGGCTGGCTGGCTGGAGGCAAAGAGTGGGAATAAAAGGGGCCTTTTCTGGCTGGCTGCTGGTGACTAGTGGTGTTCTGCAAGGGTTGGTATCGGGACCACTTCTTTTTACATTATATGCCAATGATTTGGATAACAGAGTTGATGGGTTTTTGGCCAAGTTTGTGGCTGATACATAGATAAGTGGAGGGGCAGGTAGGGTGAGGAATCAAGGAGCCTGCTGAAGGACTTTGACAGAATAGAAGAATGGGCAAAGAAGTGACAAATAGAATATAATGTAGTGAAGTGCCTGGTCATGCGCTTTGGTAGAAGGAATAAAGGCATAAATTACTTTCTGAACTGTCCTTGTGCAGGTTGAATCTGTGGTGAGGAAGGCAGATGGAATGTTAGCATTCATTTCAAGAGGACTAGAATACAGAAGCATGGCTGTGAAGCTGAGGCTTTATAAGGCATTGGTCAGACTACACGTGGTGTATTGTGAGCGACTGATCCACGTGTCTAAGAAAAGAGGTGCTGGTATTCGAGAGGTTCTAGAGGCTGTTTATGAGAATGATTCCGGAAATGAAAGGGTTAACATATGAGGAGTGTTTGATGGATCTGGGCCTGTACTCACTGGAGTTTAAAAGAATGGGGAGGAGTCACATTGAAACCTATTGAACATTGAAATGTCTGGATAAGGTGGACGTGGGGAGGATGCTTCCTGCAGTGGGGAAGTCTAGGACCAGAGGCACAGCCTCGGAATCAAGAGACGTTCATTTAAAACAGAGATGAGGAAGAATTTCTTTAGCCAGATTGCTTAATCCTGCTCCTATGTCTTGTGGTCTAAATATACCCAATGACTTGGCCTCCACAGCCCTCTGTGACTTTCCTCATCTCTGTTTGAAAGGTTCACCTTTGTATTCGAGGCTGTGCCCCCGTTCCTAGGCTCTCCAACTTACGTTCTATTTTCATATCCCACTCCAGTGATAACCACAAAGATCTGGGCTAACAATCCAACTCAGCACTGAGGTGGTGGATGAACTATTACACCAAGGCCTCAAACAGTCATTCAGCACAGAAACAGGACCTTCGGCCCGTCCAAGTTGTGCCGACCAAGCTGCCCAGACAAGCTCATCTCATTTTCCAGAGCTCGGTCCATAACCTTCTCAACCTTTCCTAGCTATCAAGGATTCCATCAGGATGTTGCCAGGACTTGAGGAACTGAGTTATAGGGAATGATTGAATAGGTTCGGACTTTAGAGGTATTCAGGTATTCAAAATTATGAGGATAAATGGTAAGGAAGATAGGGTAAATGCAAGCAGGTTTTTTCCACTGAGGTCAGATGAGACTTGAACTAAAGGTCATAGGTTAAAGGTGAAGGATGAACTATTTAGGGGGAACGTGAATGGGAATTTCTTCATTCAGGGGGTGGTGAGAGTGTGGAATGAGCTTCCAGCGAAACTGGTGGATGTAGGTTCAATTTCAACATTTAAGAGAAATTTGAATAAGTACATGGATGAGAGGAGTCTAGGAGTCTGAGTTCCATGCACAGGTCGATGGGTCCAGGCAGAGTAACAGCTCGGGACAGACTGCGTGGATCGCAGGGCCTATTTTTGTGCTGTGGTGCTCTGTGACTCTGAGACTATCCATGTACCTGTCCAACTGGCTTTTAAAAGTTGTTATTGTACCTGCATCACCCAGTGCTTCTGACAACACAATCCACCTACCCCTTGTTGTAAAAAAAATATTGTCCCTCACATTCCTCTTAAATCATTCTCCTCTCGCCTTAAACCTATACCCTCGACTTCTTGGTTCCCAACACTGGGAATAGGTCTGTGTGCGTTCACCCTATCTATGCCCTTAATGATTTTAAACACCTCTAAAGATCACTTCTCAGTCTCCTACACCCCAAGGAATAAGGTCCTAGCCTGCCCAACTTTTCCCTGTAAGTCCCTCAAGTACTAACATCATTCTAAATCTTTTCTACACTCTTTCCAGTTTAGTGACATTTTTCCTAGACAAGTGTGGCCAAAACTGAACATAAAATTCTGCTCTTTTAGAATGTCCAATAGCATTCAAGCAGGATGGAAAAGGTGTTTTTGTTCTGGCCTAGCCCTCTGGCCAATATTTATTCCTAGCTTAATGTTTCCAAAAGCAGATTCTCTGGACATTTTTACAAGCCAAATATTAGACCATAAGACCATAGATATAGGAGCAGAATTAGGCTATTTGGCCCATCGAGTCTGTTCTGCCATTCTGACATGGCTGATCTTTTTTTCCTTCCTCAGCCTCACTCTCCAGCTTTCTCCCCGTAAACTTTGATGCCATGTCCAATCAAGAACCTATCAATCTCTGCCTTTAGTGCACTCAATGACCTGGCTTCCACAGCTGCCTGTGGTAATAAATTCCACAAATTCACCACCCCCGGCTAAAGAACTGTCTCCGCGTCTCTTTTAAATGGGCACCCCTCCCTCCTAAGGCAGTGCCCTCTTGTCCTAGACTCCCTCACCATAGGAAACATCCTTTCCACATCTACTCTGTCTAGGCCTTTCAACATTCGAAAGGTTTCAGTGAGATCCCTCCCCACGCACCCACCCCCATCCTTCTGAATTCCAGCACGTACAGACCCAGAGCCATCAAACGTTCCTCGTATGACAACCCTTTCATTCCTGGAATCGTCCTTGTGAACCTCGTCTGAATCCTGTCCAATGCCAGCACATCTTTTCTTAGATGAGGAGCCCAAAACTGTCTTGTGCAGGAATACAGTGTGGTACAGGTGAAATAATATTTGCATAGCAGGCACAGAGATTCAGACAACTCACAGAGCATGAATTATACATAAATTTTACAAAACAGTGAATAGGGAGAAAAGAGAGGACTGCAAAAAGCAAGACCTCAATGCAAAATAAAACAAAGACACAATCAAACAAAGAACATGGTAGTACAAGAGATGGTCAACAGTGCTCTATTGTGAGGGAATGTTCAGAATCAGGTTTAATATCACTGACATTTGTCATGAAATGTTTGTGTTGTGGCAGCTGTACTAAACAAAATATAAATTGCAGTAAGACATATTACAGTACAGTGCAAAAGTCTTCAGCACATGTATATAGCTTTGGTCCCTGAGCCTTTTGCACAGTACTGTACTTGTCAACGTGGAGCAGAGAGCAAGGTTGTAAATTGGGCAGGAGCCAGGGATGTTGGGAATGGGGAGGGTGGAGTGCCAAGGGAGGGTTGTAGGACAGATGGCAGAGAAGGAGTGGTGGGGGGCGCGGGTACAGACACACCCAGCCCTGAGACACCAAGCAAGGTCACTTGATTCCAAATTGGTTTATTGATCATTACAGGATGACTCCCTGGTGTTTCCCGCTCCCTCCCGTCTCCCTGCCCCCTTCCCACTCTCAGTCCACAATAGAGACTCATATCAGAATCAGGTTTATCATCACTCACATATGTCATGAAATTTGTTTTTTTTACAGCAGCAGTGCAGTGCAACACATGAAATCACTATGCTTTAAAAAATATACAGCATTGTGCAAAAGTCTTAGGCACATATGCCTAGCTTGGTGCCTAAGATTTTTGCATAGTACAGTATATTTTTAAAAATAAATTAAATATGTAGCACAAAAACTGTTCATGGATTCATGCACTGTTCAGAAGTCTGATGGTGGAGGAGAAGAAGCTGTCGCTAAAACATTGAGTGCGTGTCTTCAGGCTCCTATGCTCCTCCCTGATGGTAGTAATAAGAAGAGAGCATGCCCTGGGTGATGGGGGTCCTTAATGATGGATGCCACCTTGCATCACCTATCAAAGATGTCCTCGATGCAGGGGAGGTTAGTGCCCATGATGGAACTGGCCAGGTTTATATTCCTTTGCAGCTTTTTTTTTGATCCTGCGTAGTGGCCCCTTCATAACAGACGACGAGGCAACCAGTTAGGGCTTGTACAGCAGCGGTCCCCAACCACTGGGCCACGGACCGGTACCGGGCCGCAGAGTATTTGCTACCGGGCTGCGAGGAAACGAGATGATTTGCCAATATGAGTCAGTGGCACCTTTCCTCATTCCCTGTCACGCCCACTGTTGAACCTGAACACACGCGAGGTCATTACCCACCTGTCATCCATGTCAGCGCGGGAAGAAGATCAACTCCTCGAGCTTGCAAATGACGGTGGGCTGAAAAGTATGTTTGACATAACATCTCTGCCGGCATTCTGGATCAAAGTCAAGGCTAAATATCCTGAGATAGCCACGAAAGCACTGAAAACGTTGTTTCCATTTCCAACATATCTCTGCAATGAATGCAACGAAAACTAAACTGCGGAATAGACTGGACATAAGGAACCCCCTTCGAGTATCGCTGTCTCCCATCACCCCTCAATGGGACCGTCTTGTTGCAGGGAAACAAGCCCAGGGCTCCCACTGAGTCAGCGATATTGGTGCGTTGCCATGATTTTATATGTTCATACGGGGAAAATATGTGCTGTGTGTTTAATATCCAAACGTTACTTAAAATGTTATGCTGCTATTGACTTATAAGTGACTTATCACTATATTCATGCGAGGAAAATATGCGCTGTGTGTTTAATATTAAATTTGTTAGATAAACCCTTTTAGAAACGAAATTGAGTGTATTAGCCATTTATCACCGATATTCTGGTCGTGATTCACACCGCCCGCACCTCCCCCCCGAACAGAATTGACAAAAATGATATGTAGAAAAAAAATCGCACATACACGCATGTGTAAGTCACGCATGCGCACTGGTGCCGCGCAAGGCTTCATGGTCATTGTAGTCTCCACGGGGTAAACACAACGTATTTGACGGTTACTCTTGTCCATTGGCAACCCTACGCTCCCCCCCGCCCGGGTCGGCCGGTCCGCAGTGCAAACAAGGTTGGGGACCCCTGTTGTACAGGTCAGTCCAGGAAGCTGGTGGTTGTAGGAAGGTAGCTGTGGCTGAACCTGGTGGTGTGGACCATAATGTTTCTGTATGTCCTGGCCTGTGGTAGCAGCAAGAAGAGGGCATGACCTGCATGGGGGGGATCATTGATGACGCATACCACTGTACTTTCTTTGCGTGAGATCAACAATACACAAGTTAATTGTGCTTCCTTGTTACACTAACAACTACTACATTGGCTGCAAAGCACTTTGGAACATTGTGAAAGGGTTGTCAAGGCTGTGACATACTTTGTTTCACACTTTCTGACACCCAGTGATGTCTGTGTACAATCCCCATGTCCTCTCTGTGCCTAAACAAGCTCCCCTGTATATTCCAGCTTCTTCCCACCCCCATCCCCATCCCAGAGATTTGATAGTCTTTGGGTTAAACGGCGTCATGAATTACCTCAAACGTAGGTGGGTGGGAGAATTAAGGGAGTTAGTGGGCACATAAAAGAGATGAGGTTTCAGAGGAATTATTTGAGAAATTGGATTTTTCTGAGAAAAGTAATGGGCTGAGTAGTCCCTCCTGTACTGTAAAAGAAAATAAAACTATCAGACAACTGGTATTTGGTTTATTATTGTCACATGTACTGATACAGTGAAAAGCTTTTGTTTGCATGTTTATCCAGACAGATCATTTTAAACATAACTACTCACAAAAGGAATCCAGAACAGCGTGCTGAATGTACTTCAGTTAGTCCTGACGAAGGGTCTCGGCCTGAAACGTTGACTGTACCTCTTCCTAGAGATGCTGCCTGGCCTGCTGCGTTCACCAGGAACTTCGATGTGTGTTGCTTGAATTTCCAGCATCTGCAGAATTCCTGTTGTTTGCTGAATGTACTGTTCGAGTAACAGAGGAAGTGCAGTGCACTTGACAAATTAAAATGCAGTAGGCGGAGAGATCAAGCACTGAGCTTTATTGTATAAGAAGTTTGTTCATGGGTCTGATACCAGGATAGAAGCTCTGCTTCAGCCTGATGTTACGTGTTCTCAAGGTGTTGTATCTTCTGTGCGATCAATGACTGGGGCGGGAGATGTCCTTGCTAATTATTTTTTGAGATACAGCGCGGAACGGACCCTCTCGGCCCTTCGAGCCGCGCCACCCAGCAACCCCTGATTTAACCCTAGCCTAATCGCTGGACACTTTACAATGAACAATTACGAACCGGTCCATCTTCGGACTATGGGAGGAAAACAGGCAATCTGAGGAAAACCCACGTATTCCAGAAGGAGGATGTACAGACCCCTTACGGATGACATTGAAATTGAACTCCGAACTCCCACGCACTAAGCTGTAATAGTGTCGTGCTAACCCCTACACTGCCGTGGGGCGGCTGGCTTCCGGAGGTAGTAGGGAGAGTAAGCAGAGCCTGTGGAGAAGAGGCTAGTTTTCAGAATCAGAATTGGATTTATAATCACTGATCTACTGTCTGTGGTGAAATTCATTGCTTTGTGGCAACAGCACAGTGAAGTACATTAAAAATATCTGTAAGTTATGATAAGAAAGAGAAAATAAATAAACAAAAACATAATTTTTATGCACAGAAAAAGCCTTTCTGGCCCTTCAGGACATCCCACCTAGCAACCCCTGATTTAACCCTAGCCTAATCAAGGAACAATTTACAATGACCAATTAACCGAGCACACTCGCCGGCCAGTGATGTAGAGGCATCAACACCAGACTTTGAAGCCAAAGCTCCCGAGTTTGAATCTGTCTGGCACCTTGCAAGCTTTCCATCCATGCTGGGTTGAGCATTGAGTTAGCAACTCAGCCTCATAAATAACAGTCAAATGCTACGGAAACGGCAAAAATGTGACCTGATGCGCCACAAGGCGTGAAAAGGAAGAACAGCAATTAACCGGAGTGTCTTTGGACTGTGGAAGGAAACCGGAGCACCCAGAGGAAACCCACACATTCCATGGGGAGGACACACAGATGCCTTACAGATGAATTGAACTCCGAATCCCGACGACCCAAGCTGTAATAGCATTGCACTAACCGTGTTCCCCAATAATTAACCAAACAAATAAATAGTAAAACAGTGAGGTAGCGTTCATAGGTTATGGGGGACCATTCAGAAATCTAATGGTAGAGTGGAATAGGCTGTTCCTAAAACGTTGGGTGTGTCCCCTCAGCTTCCTGTGACTGAGATGTGCCCAGCACTCTTAACAGTTTTGTGTGGTCTTGACAGAAAAGATGCCACACCAGCTTCTCTAACTTAGGGAAATATTTGCCCCTTCCCCCTTCCAATCCTCACTCTGGACCCCTCTTACCTCTTCTCTTCTCCTCACTCACCTGTCACCTCCCCCTGGTGCCCCTTTCTCCCGTGGTCCACTCTCCTCTTCTATCGGGTTCATTCTTCTTCAGCCCTTTGCCTTCTCCACCTATCAGCTCCCAGTGTTTCACAGATGCTGCCTGACCTGCTGAGTTCCTCCAGTATTTTGCGTATGTGTGTGTGGCTCCTTTGTTAGAGGATTTAAACCCAGTAAAGTATAATGCTACTGACATCATAAATAATGTGTTGGGTGGCAGCAGGGCATTCCGAAGTCTCACAGCCTGGGGGAAGAAGCTGATACCCAGCCTAACAGTCCCTGTTTTTATACTGTGCTACCTCTGCCTGATAGTAGAAGGTCAAAGAGATTGAGGGGCAGATGAGAGGAGTCCTGAGGGGACTGTGAATGCAGCACTTCTGTTATTTGTCCCTGACGGGGCTGGAGAGAGACCCCGGTGATTCTCTCAGCAGTCCTCGCAATCCTTTGCAAGGTCTTGTGGTCAGATGCCTTGCAATCAGTGCATAATCAGTCATTACATACTCTCGTTGACAGTTAATTCCTACCTCCTAAAGCCTTCTAACCTTGCCTGCTCCACAAAGAGATCCGAACTCCAAACACTCCTAAGAAGGGAAATAAAATCCACCCCCCTCCCTCATCCCTGTCTCCTCTTGTCCTGTTCCGCATTCTGGCCTCTGGCCTCTGACCTCTTCTCACCTGTCCATCACTGTCCTCTCCCGGCTCCCCTCCTCCTTCCCTCTCTCCTTTGGTCCACTCTCCTCTCCTATCAGATATCTTCCTCTCCAGCCCTTTGCCTTCCCCACCCACATGGCTTCACCTATCAGCCTTCTCCTTCCTTTTTATTCTGACATCTTTCAGAATCAGAGTCAGAATCTGGTAAGGTGCCTATAAAAAGTATTCACTCCCCCACCCCCCCTTGGAAGTTTTCATGTTTTATTGTTTTATAACATTGAATAACAGTGGATTTAATTTGGCTTTTTTGACACTGATCAACAGAAAAATACTCCTTTGTGTCAAAGTGAAAACTTCATTTCCATTGATACTGCCTGACCTGCTGAGTTCCTCCAGCATTTTGTGTGTGTTACTTTAGATTTCCAGCATCTGCAGAATGTCTCATGTTTATGATGAACTTCTAAGAAGGGATTAAGTTCTGGCTGCCTGTTGTAATGCTTCAACATGAAAGAAACTCGCGCAACATCTCCCCGGAGAAGCATGAAACTGTCCCTAATTTGGCAATAAATTGACAACCTCTCTGAAACAAGGAGGCCTGGCGGTGGGAAATTTCACACTGTCGCAATGAGCAGTGTTCTATCAAATCTGGAGTCAAAACCTTACAGAGCAAATCAGTTAGCCTTGAAATGCAACCACATACAACCTATGCTATGCCAGACTGTGTGTCCAATCATCCACAGTTCCCTTACAGGACTGGCAATGGAACCTTGTCTAATGACGATGAAAAGCCTCTTAGCCAAACCAGATTCAAAGACCAAATTCTGAATGATACACCTCAGATTTGTTAATAAGACCATAAGACATAGGAGAAGGTTTAGTCCACTCAGCACATTGACTCTGCTCTGCCATTCCATCGTGGCTGATTTATTATCCCTCCCAACCCCATTCTCTGCCTTCTCCTTGCAACCTTTGACACTATTACTAATCAAGAACCTATCAACCTCCACTTCAAATATATTCAATGGCTTGGCCTCCACAGCCATCTATGGCAATGAATTCCACAGATTCACCACTCTCAAACTAAAGAAATTCCTTCTCATCTCTGTTCTAAAGGGACATCATTCTATTCTGAGGTTGTGCCCTCTGGTTCTAGACTCCCCCACTATAGAAAACAGCCTCTCCACGTCCACTCTATCTAGGCCTTTCAATACTTGATAGGTTTCAATGAGATCCCCTGTCATCCTTCTAAACTGCAGTGAGTACAGGCTCAGAGCCATCTAATGCCCCCTTCTGTTAACCCTTTCATTCCCAGGATCATTCTCATGAACCTCCTCTGGACCCTTTCCAATACCAACACATCCTTTCTTAGATAAGAGGCCCATAACTGTTCATAGTACTCCAAGTGCAGTCTGACCAATGACATGTAAAGTGTCAGCTTGATCTGAATCAGCTGACATTCACTGGAAGTGGCAAATTAATAGACAATAGACAATAGGAGTAGGCTATTCAGCCCTTCAAGCCAGCACCACCATTCACTATGATCATGACTGATCATCCACAATCAGTCCTGCCTTCTCCCCATATCCCTGCACTCCGCTATCTTTAAGAGCTCTATCTAACCCTTTTTTGAAAGAATCCAGAGAATTGGCCTCCACTGCCTTCTGAGGTAGAGCATTCCACAGATCCACAACCCTCTGTGTGAAAACGTTTTTCCTTAACTCCATTCTAAATTGTCTACCCCTTATTCCTAAACTGTGGCCTCTGGTTCTGGACTCCCCCAACATCGGGAACATGTTTCCTGCCTCTAGCGTGTCCAATAGAAGGAACTGGAGGTAATTGTATCTATAGGATGCTGGTAGTCGATTGCACACTCTGTTGTTTTTTTATAAATCTAGGATTCAGCGGATGTCCAAGGTAACCTTTTCCTGCTGCTGGTGTCATGGGAAATTTGCAGCACAGAACAAGGCCACTCAGCTCATTGTCACTATGTTAATTCCACCTTTCAGTATCCGAATCAGGAGCACTCCCACCCTGGTCATCCTCTCTTCTCTGGTCCCCTGTCAGGCAGAAAGGACATACCACCAGACTAAACGACAGCTTCAATCCCGCTGTTAGCAAACTCTTGAACTCTTAAGATCAAAAGTCCATAAGAAATAGGAGCAGAATTCGGCTATTCCAGCCCATTGAGTTTTTCATCAAGGCTGATCCATTTCCCTCTCAATCCCATTCTCCTTGATCTTCCCCTTGAACTCTTGATCTCCCAATCTACCTCATCCTGTTTTTCCATCTGTACTGCACCTTCTTTGTAACTGTAACTTCATGTTCTGATAAACATAGTGTTCATTAATTCAATGATTCTTCAAAATTACTTTGAATTTTGAACCTCCAGTTCTGATGAAGGGTCTCAGCCCGAAGTTTTGACTGTTTATTCCTCTCCATAGATGCTGCCTGACTTGCTGAATTCCTGCAGCATTTTGTGTGTGTTGCTCACTATAGTCTGTATTCTGTAAGCTTTTGAATACCTCAGTATACACTCAGTGGCCACTTTATTAGGTACACCTGTACACCTGCTCATTAATGCAAATATCTAATCAGCCAATCATGTGGCAGCAACTCAGTGCATAAAAGCATGCAGACATGGTCAAGAGGTTCAGTTGTTGTTCAGACCAACTATCAGAATGGGGAAGAAATGTGATCTATTGACATTGATTGTGGAATGTTTTTTTGTTGCCAGACAGGATTGGTTTGAGTATCTCAGAAACGACTGATTTCCTGGGATTTTCATGCACAATAGTTTCTAGATTTTACAGAGAATAGCATAAAAAACTAAAAGGGAAAAACACGCTCTCAGCACGGTTCTGTTGGTGAAAACGCCTTGTTAATGAGAGAACTCAGAGGAGAACGGCCAGTCTGGTACAAGCTGACAGGCAAGTGACAGTAGCTAAAATAACCACATGTTACCAAAGCGGTATGCAGAAGAGCATCGGTAAATGCACATCACGTTGAACCTTGAAGTGGATGGGCTACCGCAGCAGAAGACTGCACCAGGTTCTATTGGTGTGTCTAATAAATACATATCTCAGGTTAGCACTATAAAAATGCAACTTAGTGCACTCGAAATCAAGACATTTCAGTGAGTCTGTTGAGTAATAGAACGTATACTCCCCCTTGCTAACACTTTGGGATGATAAGATGCTTTAGAAGCTATAGACACCCATATTGCTGGCATTGGGAATATCAACCCTCCATACCCCCAAGAGGAATCCTCAGCCCCATTTTTTCCATGGTAGGCTTACATGGAGTGCACTGACTGACCTTCAGTGCCATCTAGTGAGAAAGGCCCAAACTGAAGGTTAATATCAACCTGTCCACCAAAGGGGAGTAAAACGTGCTTGCTTTCCTTGTGCTAATGAACCATTCCTGCCTCTGTGACAGTTCTATCTTTAATAGTTAGGTAATTTATTTCCTCTTTGAACACAGACTTGCACATTACTTCCTATTCCACCACATTGTTCTCTCAATTCCAGGATGAAATCAGGCCAGAAAAACTGGAGCCCATAAATTGTATTCTATTTCTTTCTCCCGGGACTTCAAACTGAGGGAGTCTACTACCTTTGATTCTATTTCTGTAATCCACAGGCTTTTAAATCATTTGGATTCCTACTTCCCATCACTCCACGTGTCCTCATAGGCTGGCTCAAGATCTTCACTCACCTCAACACTGAACTAACTCCACAACCTATGGACTCACTTTCAAGGACTCTACAACTCATGTTCTCAATATTATTTATTCCTTTACTTATTATTAATTTTTGTCTCTTTTTGTATTTGCCCAGTTTGTCTTTGTTTGCACATTGGTTGGCTGTCCGTCTTTGTGTGTAGTTTTTCATTAATTCTGCTGTGTTTCTTTGTCTTCTTCTTCTTAAGCCCATCGTCACTACTGGGGCTTCCACCAGCAGATCACCAAAGTCCATTGAATGGGACAATTTCTTCAAGTTGCCCCCAGTTGTAGCCCATCTCCGAAGATCCCTCCTCTCTCCAGGATGAGGTCTTTGAAGCTTCTGTTGGCATTTCTACAGCTCCGGGTTTTTACGGGATGGGGTTGCTGGCCCCTTGCCCAACCCTCCTCCTTTTGTAGTTGTGCTTAGGACTATCTATGGTGGAGTTTGTGCTTCTTTGCACCTATTGTGAATGCACACAAGAAAATGAATCACAGGGTGGTATATAGTGACATATATAATAAATTTGCTTTGAACGTTGAACAAGTCTATTTTGAAACATAGATGAAAGAAAAAAATGGAGGGCAATGTGGGAGGGAAGGGTTAGATTGATCTCAGAGTAGGTTAAAGAGTTGTTATAACAATGGGCCGAAGAGCCTGTACTATTCTATGTTCTCATGACATTTCAGCCTATTAAGTCCACGTAGGTTCACAGATTAATCCCATTCCTCCAATAATTATCCTTGTAACCTACTTTCTGAACATTCCCATCAACTCCACCCCCCCAAGCCAGTAAGGGGAAGCCCCTTTCCATCATACCACCCCCCTCAAGTCCTACATTCCACACATTCCATCAACACTCCCTCCCACAAACCTCCCCCCCCATCCCCACCCCACCACCACTCCAAGTTCTATCACTCAGCTACGCACCAGAGATAATTAATGGGAGGCAGATATCAAAGCCAGACTGGTCAGCACAACACTATTACAGCTCATGGCATCGGAGTTCTGAGTTCAATTCCAGCACTGTCTGTAAGGAGTTCGTACGCTCCCCCCGTGAACTGCGCGGGTTTCCTCTGGGGGCTCCGATTTCGTCCCACAGTTCAAAGAAGCACCTGTTAGTTGGCTAATTGATCATTGTAGATTGTCCCATGAAGAGACTGGTGTTAAATAAGTAGGTCGCTGAGCAGTGTGACTCGCTGGACAAGAAAGGCCTGTTCCGCGCTGTATCACTAAATAACAATAAAATAAACAATTCAATTTAATTGTCATGTCTGCAGGTACATGTGCACAGGTGCATGAAAATCTTCCTTGTAGCAGTATCACAGACATTTAGAATCATATAAGTGGAATTCACAAAAAAAATACAATTTAGTCACAAATTATATCTTCTTTTTTACAAGAAAGAACACAATTAGAATAAAAAAGCTAAGTCCACTTTAGTGATCGAAGTGGTCACAGTGTTGTTACACTGTAGTGATTAGGGTTGTGCTGGTTGGTTCAAGAACCGAGTGGTTGAAGGGAAGTAGCAATGCCCTCTTCTCATTGCTACCATCGAGAGGGAGTCCAGGAGCCTGAAGGCACACCCTCAACGATTCGGGAACAGCCTCTTCCCCTCTGCCATCAGGTTTCTGAATGGACATTGAACCCACAAACTCTACCTCACACCATTATCCCCGATGAAGATGGCAGAGTTTGTCATCAGAATGTCAGTTAAAATCAGAACCTGTACCCAGCTGGAAGGCCGAGGAGAGTTTATTTGACTACCTTACCACTTCATTTTCTCTTTTTGTGCTACTTACGTATACTCACAGCTTTTATTATTGTAGATTGCAATGTCCAACACGTTTCACGACATACTGAACCTGATCCTGAGTCAGTTCCTCAACCTGATGGCATGAGTTTTCAGACTTCTCTATCTCCTGCTCGATGGTAGTTGTGAGAAGATCACATGCCCTGGATGGTGAGAGGGATCTCTGCTGATGGATGTTGCCTTCTTGGAGGCACTAGCCTTATAATCTGCATGTGTTTGGGATGTGGGTGGAAACTGAAGCAGAGGAAGACCCAAGGGGGAGCTATGCCATCGCGGAGAGCGTGCAGACTCTACACACACACGCACGGGGCACCCAAGGTCAGGATTGAACCTGGCGCCTGGTCGGTGCTGCAGTGTGACAGCAGACCCACCAGCTGTCCCTCTCTTCGAATCACCTTTTAATTTCTAGCTTCCTGCAGGTGCCATAGAATCGTTATTGTGAACAGTTTTGTGCCCTATATCTGAGAAAGGATGTGCTGGTGTTGGAGAGGGTCCAGAGGAGATTCACGAGAATGATCCCAGGAAATGGAAGGGTTAACATGTGAAAGACATTTGGTGGCTCTGAGCCTGTATTCGCTGTTTAGAAGAATAGAAGAGTGGTGGGGGGAGGCGGGATCTCATTGAAACACACCCAATATAGAAAGGCCCAGATAAAGTGGATGAGGAGAGAATGTTTCTGATATTGGGGGAGTCTCGAACCAGAGGACACAGCCGCAGAATAGAAGGACGTCCCTTTAGGAAAAAGATGGGGAGGAATTTCTTTTGCCGGAGGATAATGAATCCGTGGAGATCATGGCCACAGGCAGCTGTGGAAGCCCAGTCATTGGGCATATTTAAAGCAGAGGATGATAAGTACTTGATTAGTCAGGGCATCAAAGGATACGGGGAGAAGGCAGGAGAATGGTGTTGGGTGGGATAGTAAATCAACCGTGCTGGAATGGTGGAGCCCACTCGATGGGCCAAATGGCCTAGTTCTGTACCTCTGGCTTATGGTCTAATCACATGAAAATGTGACAAGAAGTTTTAAATCACTATCTCATGATACCCTGCTTTATAGTCGATTAAATACTTTCGAACTAACATGGGAAATGTGGCAGGTAATTGAGTGGAGTAATCTGTCATAAACAGCAATGTGACGTTGGGCAGATAATCTGCCTTTAGACGTTCTTCAGGCACAAGTATTGACTAGACTACTGATACAACAAGTGTAATAGATGTCCCGCGATGACCCCCTGAGAAGGCAACCTCTGACCGTTCAGGACTCAGTCAGCGTGGGATTTATATTCAAATACCGTGAGACTTGAATCCGCAGCCTTTAGCTTCAGGAAAGGAGATTGTCAAACTGAGCGCACGGCTGATAGTCACAGCAGGCTCTGTCAGAGGGGGAGATGGAATTCAATCTACACCGCGGCGTGTGAAGTTAATTATTCATTACGCACCATATTAATTAATGTTCAGCAGGCAAGCATCCTGCGAATCAGCCTGCTCATATGTCTGGGTATACTTGGGTGGTCAGCCAATGTACTTTACCTCTGCATCTCTGTGGCCTATTTAAACTGAGTTCCATGGCCACTTTATTAGGTACATCAGTACACCTGCTCATTAATGGACATATCTAATCAGCCGATCGTGTGGCAGCAACTCAATGCATAAAAGCACGCAGACGTGCTCAAGAGGTTCAGTTGATGTTCAGACCAAACATCAGATTGGGGGATGAAATGTGATCTAAGTGTCTCCGACCGTGGAATGATTGTTGATGCCAAACGGGGTGGTTTGAGTATCTCAGAAACTGCTGATCTCCTGGGATTTTCACACACAACAGTCTCCAGGGTTTACAGAGAATGGCGCGAAAAACAAAAAGAAAACATCCAGTGAGCAGCAGTTCTGTGGATGAAAATGCCTTGTTAGTGAGAGAAGTCAGAGGAGAATGGCCAGACTGGTTCAAGTTGATAGGAAGGCACAGTAACTCAATTAACCACACGTTACCACGGTGATGTGCAGAAGAGCTTCTCTGAATGCACAACACGTCAAACCTTGAAGTGGATGGGCTACAGAAGACCAAGAACTTTGTTAGGTCGAGGAGGTACCTGCACGTAAATTACTGAAGATAGACCTTCTGATGCAATGCCTCCACACATTACCATTCTTTATTATAAACAGATCTGCCCTAACAGAGTGGGGAAAATGGGAAGAGAGGCCACATTTATCCATTCGAGACCCACTTTCTTTTCTCTGAGGTTGTGGTCTAGTCAACTCATTATAGGAAGGATGTAGAAACATTAGGGGAGGTGCAGTGGAGATGAACCAGATGCTGCCAGGATTAGAGAGCGTGTCTTATGAGGAGAGGTTGTGTGGCTGGCATAGTAACGTAGCAGTCAGCGCCAATCCTTACAGCGCCAGCTGTAAGATCGAGGTTCAATATTGCCGCTGTCTGCAAGGAATTTGTATGATCTCCCCACCCCCATGACTGCATGGGTTTCCTCCAGGAACTCCTGTTTCCAAAAGCGTTCTGCTTAGTGAGTTGCGAGCACGCTGTGTCTGTGCCGGAACCATGGCAACACTCGCGGGCTGCCCAGTACAATGCTGGCTGATCTGATTTGACGCAAATGATACCTTTCACTGCGTGTTTTGATGTACATGTGACAAATAAAGCTAATCTTTATCCTTATCCTTATAATCCTTGAGTGAGTTAGTGTGTTTCTCTTTTGAGGGGTGACTTGATAGAGGAGCTTTAGATGATAAGATTCATTGAGTAGAGAGCCAGTGACATTTTCCTAGGCTGGCAATGGCTAATACAAGATTTAGGCTAATTGGAGGAAAGTATAGGGGGTGTCAGTGGTAGAGTGTTTGCACAGAAAGTGATAGGTGCATTTAATGTACTACCAGGGACAGTGGTGGAGGAAGATGCATTAGGGACATTTAAGAGACTCTTAGATTATGAAAACACTCAGTCCTTGTTTATTGTCATTTAGAAATGCATACATGCATTAAGAAATGATACAATGTTTCTCCAGCGTGGTATCACAGAAAACAAGACAGACCAAAGACTAACACTGACAAAACCACATAATTATAACATATAGTTACAGCAGTGCAAAGCGATCCCATAATTTGATGAAGAACAGCCTATAGGCGCAGTAAAAAAAAAGTCTCAAAGTCCCGAGTCCCCGATAGTGGCGGAAAAAGGGAGAAACTCCCTGCCATAAACCTCCAGGCACCGTCAACTTGCTGATATCTTGGAAGCAGCTGACCACAGCCGACCCTGAGTCCATCCGTCCGAAAACTCCGAGCTTCCAAGCAGCCTCTCCGATACAGCCTCCTGAGCGCCATCCTCTGCCGAGCGACTTTGACCTCTCCCCGGCCACTGAAACACGCAAAGCCAAGGATTTTGAGGCCTTCAGCTCCGGAGATTCCGGTTACCACACAGTAGCAGCGGTAGCAAAGCAGACATTTCAGAAGTTTTCCAGATGTTCCGCTATGCTCTCACGTCTGTCTCCATCAAATCAGGATTGTGCACGGTCCCCTACTTGACAGGTAAAAGATATTCATCACCGGAGAGGCACATGATGAAAGAAAAATGGAGGGCTATGTGAGAGGGAACAGTTAGGTTGATCTTGGAGTAGGCTAAAAGGTAAAACATTATAGGCCAAAGGGTCTGTATTGTGCAACTGTGTTCCATGTTCTATATTGTGATCCTTAAAGTCAAAGTCAAGTTTATCGTCAGATGCACAAGTACAGACAAGGACAATTAAAAACTTACAGAAGCATCACAGGCACTTAACATCAGGAACACCACATTACAAGAAACACATAAATTATATACAAATATTACAAGAAAAAAACAATTAGAACAAAATAAAAACTAAGTCCACTGTAGTTCAAACTGGTCCATTTTTTGCTATATTGAGGTAGTAACTTGGGTTGTGCAAGTGGTTCTTTGCACATTGACGTGAGTATGGTGGTGTCTAAATCAGACCAAGTTTATTATCACTGACATATGTCATGACATTTGTTGTTTTGCAGCTGCAGTACTGTGCATTACATAAAAATCACAAGTTATAAGTTAAAATAAAAAATGTATAAAAAATAAGTAAGTAGAGCAAAATAGTGAGGCAGCCCATGTAGAGATAGACCATTCAGAAATCTGATGGTGGAAGGGAAGAAGTTATTCCTAAAATGTTGAATGGGTGTCTTCAGTCTCCCGTATCTCCTCTAATGAGAAGAAGGCATATCCTGGGTAGTAGGGGACCTTAATAATATATGCCTCCTTTTTGAGGCATCGCCTTTGTTTTATTTTGTAAATCCAAAACATAACTAATTGAAAGGAGACACAAAGCCAGATAACTTGGGTACGTTCTTAGTTTTACTTTTAGTGAGGTGCGTGCATATGACATGGTGTAGGCACGTGGCCAAGTGGTTTAAGGCATTGGACTAGCGACCTGAAGGTCGTGAGTTCGAGCCCCAGCCGAGGCAACGTGTTGTGTCCTTGAGCAAGGCACTTAATCATTCATTGCTCTGCAACGATACTGGTGCCAAGCTGTATGGGTCCTAATGCCCTTCCCTTGGACAACATCAATGTCGTGGAGAGGGGAGCATGGGCAACTGCTGGTCTTCCATACAATCTTGCCCAGGCCTGCGCCCTGGAGAGTGAAGACTTTCCAGGTGCAGATCCATGGTCTCGCAAGACTAACGGATGCATATGACACGATGGTGTAATGTCACATATTTCTTACATATAATCTGCAATGCATTATGGAAATGCCAAAGAACGCTTAATCCAACAATATATTTACAATTTTACTTGAATATTACTGAAATATTAAATACATAACAGCCTGTGGTAAATGTCCTTGATGGTAGTGAGGATAGCAGTAATGGTGGAGGAGGCTGAGTTTGCAACTCTGAACTTTTTCCAGTCCTGTGCAGTGGCCCCTCCATACAAGCTGGTGTTGCAACCAGTTACAATACTCCTCACGCAGCATCTGCAGAAATTTGCCAGAGTCTTTGTTGGTATACCAAGTATCCTCAAACTCCTCATGAAGTATAGCCACTGGTGTGCCTTCTTTGTAATTGCATCAGTATGTTGGGTCCAGGTTAGAGGTTCAGTGCCGTAGTTAAGTTACCTTCCACTACTCCAGAGATCGAGTTTAAATCCCACCAAGGCATCTGTAAAATCTGAATTAATTCAATAACCTGAACACAAGAGATTCTGCAGATGCTGGAAATCTTCTGCAGCACACAGAACATGCTGAAAGAACTCAGCAGATCAGGCAGCATCTGTGGAAATGAATAAAGAGTCAACGCTTTCTGTTCATCAGGACAGAAAATGAAGGAGGAGGAAGCCAGGTTCCGCAGGTAGACAGAGTGGAAGAAGCACAAGCTGGAAGATGATAGGTGAAGCCAGGTGGGTGGGGGGGGGATGAAATAAGAATCAGGGAGGTGATAGGTGGAAAATGTAAAGAGCTGAATAAGAAGGAATCTGATAGGAGAAGAGAGTGGATCATGGGAGAAAAGGAAGGAAGAGGGGTAGGAGGGGAGCCAGAGTGGGGAAGGGAGGAAGAGGGAAGGAGGAGGGGAAAATTACTGGAAGTTAGAGAAATTGATGTGCCTTCCTCTCCAGTGCTGATGAAGGATCTCGGTCTGAAACATCGACTGTTTATTCACTTCCATAGATACTACCTGACCTGCTGAGTTCCTCCAGCATTTTGTGTATGTTGCTCTGGATTTCCAGCATCTGCAGAATCTCCTGTGTTTTAGACTAAGCCACAATTTTTTTGCTTTTCATTTCAATTTTGTCCATAATGCTGCCATCTCCTCATAGTCCTTCAAATTCATTTCTGACTGATATTTGCCCAGATCTTTAATGAACCCTACTATTAAATCTGGAATATTTACTGATTTCCACTGGCCCACACACACCTTCAGTGCACCAATCCCCAAATTTGGTACCTGGCTGGCCACACCTCTCCTTCCTGGTCAGCCACAGGACTCCACACCACTCCAAACCTTGCCTCGACCCACTTTCTGATTTCCTCCCCAGTCCTTGTTGTGATAAGCCCCTTTTATCCTGACACTGTATTTCTGCTTCAAACCCTCCAAATCACCTTGCTCCCAATTGTGAACCACGCCCTTCCCCATCATCATGACATCAATCCCTCTCTGCATCTGATTCCCCTCCAAATCCCATCCCCATGCCTTGGACTTTGACCTACCTAATTCCTTTTGTGCTATCTGCAGTAGCGGTTTGTTGTGGACTTCCAGTAGGATGGTGGCACGCTCAGATACCATGGGGTCCAATAAAAGGTGCATTCGGTCGTCCTGTAAGTCATTTTCAAGATCGCAAGTCACTGCTGAATACTAAGAAGGTCAAGTACTACCGGACTATCCCATCAGCGAGTTGCTCAGTATCGATAAAGCTGGACTTATTGTTTACCGTTGTTGTGTTGTCGCCTGAACTTGTTGTGTTGTGCTGAGACGGTGCACAATCCGGCAATGGATCGAGTGATTATCTTAGACATTTTTATTGGGATCCCTAGACTCTGTTGGACGTTAGAACACTGCAAGTCCGTTCATTAGCGAGACGGATGGTGGGGAGAGGATGGTACCAGCAAATACACAACGCGGCATCCTCCAGCTGGTTGAGGAGACTACTTCTTTCACGACATCTTTTTCTTTCAAATGTTATTCCGGTACTGCTGGAGCCTGTGATCTACAGTTTGATGGTGTGCATTTGGGCCGGTTCAGCACGTGCAGAAGACAAGTGAGTGTTCAGCGCCATCTACCAGCCTCTCACTCGCTGCTGCCAGGGGAGCGTGTCTGCATGTGACGGTCTCTCTCTCTCTCTCTCTCTCTCCCTCTTGCTCGCTGTTCCCAAAGGAGTGTCCTTACATTCAAATGGTTTCTCTTTCCCTCGATGCTGTTGGAACCCTGGGTCTTGGGAAAAACTTAATCGATGTGATTAGTGAATTGGACTCTGGATTTCACATTATGATGTGCTTCTCGTTTCTGCTCACTTCTTTCTTGGTTGCTATTTTGAGCGACTTTGAGTCCATCCAGTATGCAGAACGAACACTGAGCAGAACTGATTTATGCCTGGACTCTTACGATTTTGCGTTTTATATTCTGTGTTTCTCAGTCATTTTTTTTGTTGCCGTTTCTGCTTTGGCGGGGGAGGGGTGATGTTTTTCTTTGAATGGGTTCCATGGTTTTCCTTGTTTCATGGTTGTCTGTGAAGAAGATGAATCTCAGGGTTGTTTACTGCATCCAGACTTTGATAATAAATGTACTTTGAACTTTTGAGTTTTTGGGAGAGCTGCTTTGCCTTGGTTATGAGGCGAGGACTAGGCCTCAGCCAGTGGATTGCCTTGGGCGCGGCAGCCTGATGCAGCCACCCAAGGGCCTCTGCTCGGTGTGCTGGAATCGTGCTGGTTTGGGGGGCTGTCCCATCCAGTCTTCATTCAGCGCTGTCCTCTGGTGTTTGCTCGGCATTGCCTTCTGGTGTTCACTCAGTGCTGCCCTCCAGTGTGCGCCCAGTGGAAGAACAAGCCGGACCAGGACAATCTACAGTCATGCCACTCAGGGACTTGGGCTATTTTTTTTTCTTTGTGATTTTATGTGTCACAACCATAGATTTTCTGTAGAGTCTGCATCCCCTCGCAGGCGGGCTGCAGGACAGGTTCAGCAATCACGCACACAAGCGTGCATGTTCCAGCCAATTAGTGTTTCACTGCGGTGGTATTTAATTTCCTCCCCCTCATACCAGTCTTGTCAAGACTTGACCAAGAGTAGAGCAATGTCGACACTCCCTACTTACCATTGTCCTGGTACTGGGAGAGAAGATTACCACTGAGACTGACGCTGTTAAGGAGCAGTGTTTATTTAGCATTAAGCTCCCTCGGCCAACCACTGTATCAGTGTCAGCTTTAGTTTGAGATTTCTAGTTTATGCTCCTATTGGCCTAGCATTTTTTTTACTCCCTTTTTTTCTGCACAGTTCCCATTAAAGTCAGTAAGCTGTTGATCCACTTCATTGTCTCTCTTTCCACACGTGGGCTATTCTGTCAGCAATTCTCAGCCAACAAAAATGGAACCAGCAGAGAGATAACTGCTGACCTTGGCCCTGACGTTCATTGCCCAGAGAGGGGATAGGTTACAGTCAGTTGAAGCTGCTGTGAGAGAAGTGACTGTAGCAGTGCGACAGATATTCTCAGAATGAGAAGCTCAGTCAAAATTGAAGATCGTGGAGGAGAAACTAAAATCACTAAAATCTGGGTTGGCCGATGTCTCTCGTGCCGTGTGGCAACTACTTTCAGAGTGGCAAATCCAGTCCCAGCTGGAAGAACATGTGCCAGCCCTGACAGCAACAGTTCAACAACTCACTGCAGACAGCCAGAATCAGATGGCAGCCATTACCGCTCTCACGGCTGCAGTTCAGCAGCCCTGTCAGTACCACTCCCAGCATCTCCCAGATCCTCTTCTTCAACATCCATCAGCCTCGCCAGCAAGGATAGCAAGCTCCATTCCTGAATTGATTATTGGCCCCCTAAGAAACATCACAGTGAGGAACCGCTACCCTCTTCCCCTGCTTGCCTTTGCTTCGAACATCTCCAGCGAACAACCATATTTTCCAAGATAGATCTGCACAATGCATATTCATACCCCTGTTCATACCTGAGAAGGGGACGAGCGGAAGACAGCATTTTTTAATGCCTTCACTGGCCACTATGAATACCTCGTGATGATCTTTGGTGTTGCTTATGTCTGTGCTGTTTTGCAGGCCCTGGTCAATGCTGTGCTCAGGGACATGTTGAATCTGATTGTTTTCGTGTATTTGGACATCCTGGTCTATTCCTGCTCTCACCAGGAACATGTGCAATATGTCCAAAGGGTTCTCAGAGGGCTCCTTAAGAATAACCTTTATGCCAAGCCAAAGAAGTGTGAGTTCCACAAAGAACAGGTGTAGATTTTTGGTCTATATACTCACCTTTACTGTGTTTAAGTGGACTTGTGTAAAGTGCAGGCTCTGACACTGGCTGGAGGGGGTGAAACTCTCCTACATTCGGGACTCAACTCCTATCAAGCTTGCTGGGCCCTCTTCTCCACCCGGTTTAATTTCACTCTTACCTACCATCCCGGCAGCAAGGATACCAAAACCGATGCCCTCTCTTGGCAGTTCGATGTGTCTAAGGACAATGCCAATCCAGAGCTCATTCTCCTTTGCTCGTGCATTGCTGCTCCAGAACTTTGGGAAGTAAAGGTGGAGGTGAGGGCCAGACCCAACAGTCAGACCCAAGCCCAGGTGGGGGAGCTCCCAAGGTTGTTTGTCCCTTCATGGTGCACCTTGGAGTGTTGGAATGGGTCACTCTTCCTGCCTGGTTGGCCAACTAGGAATTCAGTGGACCCTGGAATTTATCAAGAGATGATTTTGGTGACTATCTTTGTCTGAGGGCATCCACGACTTCATCTCTGCCTGTTTCACTTGCGCCCAAAACAAGATATCACGCCATCGTCCTGCGGGCCTGCTACGTCTGCTGCTTGTACCTCACCTGGTCCCACCTCCCGGTGTAGTTCATCGTGGTCTTCCCCCTTCTGATGGAAACATTCTTCTAGCTGTGGATCAACTCTCTAAGGCTGCCCACTTCATTACTCTCCATAAGCTCCCATCGGCTCGTGACACAGCCACCCTCATGGTTCAACGTGTGTTTAGGCTGCCCTCAGGACATAGTGGCTGATCAAGGACCACAGTTCACGTCCTGTTTCTGGGATGCCTTGTGTACCCTTGTGGGAGCCACGGCCAGCCTCTCATCTTGTTTCCACCCCCGAGCTAACAGCCAGACTGAGAGAGCGAACCAGGAGCTGGAGACAACACTATTGCTGCCTTATCTCTTCCAACCCTGCGTCCTGGACCACCCAATTGGTTTTTCCCATAATAACCTCCAGTCTTCCTCCACTAGGATATCCCCATATGAATGCCAGAAGGGATTCCAGCCACTACTCTTCCCTCACCAAGAGACTGATGTGGGAGTTACTGCTGCTGAACTGTTGTTCCAGTGCAACAAGCACACATGGAGATAAGCCAGGGCTTCGGTGCCTCATGCTCAGGAACAACATGCCCAGCAGGCTCATTGCCTCAACATTTGAGGCCTCTCGTGCCAGGAGTGAAAGTCTAGCTGGCATCTTGAGACCTTCCCTTGAACGCCGAGCCGCAAGTCGGTCCCACGCTCCCAGTTGTAGTGGAAAGCCATCAACAAGGTCTCATGTAGAAGATCCACCCAGTGTTCCATGCTTCCCAGCTCAAGCCTGTGACTACCTCCCCCCTGGCTCCAGTCACCCCCCCCCCACCCCCGTTCACTCAGTGGATGGTGTCTGGTTTATTCTGTGCAGCGTATTCTGGTGTCTTGCCAGCTAAGGGGCAGGGTCCAGTATCGCATAGATTCGGAGGGGTATACCCTGAGGAACATAACTGCATTCCAGCTGTTGACATTCTGGATAAGTCTCTGATCCAGGACTCCCAGCAGGCACAGGTCTCCAGCACCCCAGGAGCTGTGCCTCGGGAGGGGGGCGTTGTCACAACCAAGGACTCCGCCGCGGGGTCTTCACGCCCTTGCAGGTGGGCTGTGGAATGAGCTGGGCAATCATGCTTGTAAGTATGCATATTCCAGCCAATTGTCGTTTCATTGCGTTGATATTTAATTCCCTTCCTCTCATTCCAGTTTTATTGAGACTTCATCAAAAGCAAAGCAACACCTATGTTCCCACTTACCATTGTCCTAGTTCTGTGAAACAAGACTACTGTTTAGCCTGACGCTGTTAAAGAGCTGTATTTATTTAGTATTAAGCTACTACAGCTGAGCCACTATTAGCTTTAGTTTGACAGTTCTAGCTAATGACCCTTGTTGGCCTAGCATTTATTTTATCCCTTTTTTTTTCTACACAGTTCCCATTAAAGTCAGTGAACTATTGATCCACTTCAGTGTGTGTGTCTCTCTCTCTCCCCGCTTTTGGACCATAACCGCACATCCTGTCTGTATATTTTTCTGAAGTGCTATTTGTGCTGCGTGCTCTTTGCAGTGTGCTGCGTACTTTGGCTATTGTGTTTTGTGCCTTGGCCGCAGAAGAATGCTGTTTAGTTTTTGCTACATTCATGTATGGTTGAATGATAATTAAACTTGAGCTTGAACGTGAGAGTCTCTCTTCACAGTGTGCCATCAGGAAAAAGGCACAGGAACTTCAAGTCCGACACCACCAGGTTCAGGAACAGTTATTACCCCTCAATCATCAGGCTCCTGAACCAGCCTGGATGACTTCACTTGCCTAAACACTGAACTGATTCCACAACCTGTGGACTCATTTTCAAGGACTCTACAACTCATGTTCTCAGCATTATTTATGTATGTATGTAATTATCATTGTTATTATTTTTTGCATTTGTTTATTTTGTGTGAGTTCCTCCAGCAATTCGTGCGTGTGGCTCCAACTTCCTCATTTTTTTTAGTTTAGAGATACAGCATGCCGGCGGGCTCTTCTGACCCAGCGAGCCTGTGTTCCCCAGTCACATCCATGTGACCAATTAATGTGGGAGGAAACCCATCAGAACGTACAAATTCCTTACAGACTGCGGCAAAAATGAACTTTGATTTATCTGCTTCCATCTACAGTTCCTCCCAACTTCAACCCCTGCAGTTCGGTTTTAAGGAATTAGGGAAGAGGTTAAGAACCTCCAGGTACTGTAAGTCATTGGTCCCCTACCACCGGTACCGAGCCGCAAAGGATGTGCTACCGGGCTGCGAGGAAACGATATGAGTCAGATGCAGCTTTCCTCATTCCCTGTCACGCACTGTTGAACTTGAACGTAGGGTTGCCAACTGTCCCGTATTAGCCGGGACATCCCGTACATTGGGCTAAATTGGTTTGTCCCATACGGGACCGTCCTTGTTCCGTATTTCCCCCACTAAGGAAGAGCGTTCCTTTGAAACCTTTCATGCCAAAATGGGGTGAAGCGAAGAAGCAAATACCATTAATTTATATGGGAAAAATTTTTGAGCGTTCCCAGACCCGAAAAATAACCTACCAAATCATATCAAATAACACATAAAACCGAAAATAAATAATGCTGACATATAGTAAAAGCAGGAATGATATGATAAATACACAGCCTACATAAGGTAGAAATAATGTATGTACAGTATAGTCGGGAAGATGAAGGCAAAACCGATTTGTGGTGGAAAAAATCGGCACGTACGCACATGGGCATATCACGCACACGCACACAGGTGCCCGCGCAAGGCTTCATGGTCATGGTAGTCTTTCCAGGGGTAAAGTGTCCCGGGATTTGACTGCTACATTTGTCCCTTATTTGGGAATGAGAAAGTTGGCAGCCCTAACTGTAAAAGACATGTTGAGGTGAGCTTAACCCTACTTGAACACCGCCCGCCCCCCCCCCCCACCGGTCGGCCGGTCCGCAAGAATATTTTCAATATTGAACTGGTCCGCGGTGCAAAAAAGGATGGGGACCCCTGCTGTAAGTAGCCTCCAGATCACTTAATGGTCACACAAACTGGCCAAAAAGATAGAGAGAAAAATAGAGTCTATGGCATGCACCACGTCTTAATGCAGTCACAGATAGATGGAGCAGTTGCAGGTTGGAAGGCCACCAGTCTCTATCTTTACGTAAGGGCAATCCAGCTTGTCCCTTCTCAGAGAACACAGAACTGTACAGCACGGCTTCGGGTGCTTCAGCCCAGAAAAGTTGTGCTGAATTAATTTCTTCAACAGGCACATGGTCCATATCCCTCATTCTCTGCATATTCACGCGTCTATCTGTAAGTCTTGTAAATGCCTCTTTCTTATCTGCCTTCACCACCAGCACCGTGGCAGCTCACTCCTGGCACCCACTACCCTCTGTGGAAAAACTTATCCAGCACATCTCCTTTAGAACTTTACTCCTCTCGTGTTAAAACACATGGCTTCTAGAATTAGAAGTCTTGACCCTGGGCTAAAGATGTCAGCTGTCTGCCTGTCTATCCCTCTCATAATTTTATAATGAATGGTCTTTAGCCTGAGATTCTGCTGAGTGTCACCCGCATTTTCTGTTTTTAATTTAGATTTCCAGTGGGAACACAATTGCTACCATTTTCGCCTTCCTTATTCGTCAGATTACAGCACTAGTATTCTTTGTGTTCCCGCATCACCCAACATCAGCTGTCTATAACTTTGCCCTCCTCATCCCCTACTTGGCTCCATCTGCATTCTATTTTCTGTCTGCCTCCATCCATAATGTGTCCCAAGGCCCTACCTCCCCCTCCCCTACTTTGCTCAATCTGTCTGTCGTCTTTCAACAACCCCCCCTCCTTTGTCTACCAATCGCCATTCGTCTCTGCCTTGCTGACCCCCCTCTTAACCCTTCAACCATCAGTCTTCTAAACTAGTGTGGGTAACTTCACTCGCCTCTACTCAGGACTGATTCCACAATCCATAGACTCACTTTCCAGGACTCTACAACCCCTGTTCTCAGTATTATTTATTTACTTACTGATTTATTATACTTGTATTTGCACATTTTGTCTTCTTTTGCACATTGGTTGTTAGTCTTTATGTTTAGTTTAGCATTGATCTTATTGTATTTTTGTTTGTTCTAGTGTGAATGCCTGTAAGAAAATGAATCTCAAGGCAGAATATGGTTCAGCAGGGTAACATATTGGTTAGCACAACATTTTACAGTACAGACGACCCAGGTTCGATTCCTGCCACTGCCTGTCAGGAGTTTGTACATTCCCCCTGTGACTGCGAGGGTTTCCTCTCACAGTCCAAAGACCTATCAGTTACTAGGTTAATTGGTGGTTGTAAATTGTCTAGGATTAAATCAGGGACTAGCTGGGTGCCATGGCTCGAAGGTGTTACAAGAATCATCTTCTGGTTCTGCTGCTCTAGCCTATCCACTTCAAGGATCAATGTGTTGTGCGTTCACAAATGCCCTTCTACACATCACTGTGGTACCGTATGGTTATTTGGCACCCTCTGGTAGAAGAAATTCCAAGGATTATCCTGAGACTGCGATCCCTCTTTTGGATTTTCCCACCATCAACAATGTCCTCCCTGTTAATGGGCTGTCTATCTTATCCTGTTAGAGGTTACTGTGAAAAGGAATGGGGAATGAAGACGTATGATCTGTGTGCAAGATACTCAAAGTAAAATTTATTTTCAGAGTACATACATGTCACCATATTCTTGAGATTCTTTTTTGTGGGCATACTTAGCAAATCTATAGAACAGTAACTGTAAACGGGATCAATGAACAACAAATTGTGCAAATGCAGGTATAAAAAAATATCAATAAATAATGAGTATGAAATACTGTAACCAGATATAAGAGTCCTTAAGTAAGTGTTATTATCCCCTTTTGTTCAAGAGCCTGACGATTGAGGGGTAGTAACTGTTCTTGAATCTGTTGGTGCAAGTTCTGAGGCACTTGTACCTTCTTTCTAATGGCAGCAGTGAGAAAAGAGCATGGTGTTAGTGGTGAGGATCTTTGATAATGGATGCTGCTTTCCTACAGCAGCATGTCATGTAGACATGCTCAATAATTGAGAGGGTTTTACTCGTGATGTACTGGGCTGAGTCCATTACATTTTGTAGGATGTTCTGCTCAAAAGCATTGGTGTTCCCATACCAGGCTGTATTGCAGCCAGTCAGCACACTTCCCACCACACATCTACAGAGGCTTGCCAAGGTTTTTGATGACATGCCAAATCTTTGCAGACTCCTGAGGAAATAGCAGTGCTAACACGAGGAAACCTGCAGACGCTGGAATCTCAAGCAACATACACAAAAAATACTGGTGTACACAGCAGGCCAGGCAGCATCTCTCGGAAGAGGTACAGTCAACGTTTCAGGCCGAGACCCTTCGTCAGGACTAACTGAAGGAAGAGTTAGTAAGAGATTTGAAAGTTGGAGGGGGAGGGGGAGATCCAAAATGATAGGAGAAGACAGGAGGGGGAGGGATGGAGCCAAGAGCTGGACAGGTGATAGGCAAAAGGGATATGAGGCTGGAGAAGGGAGAAGATCATGGGACAGGAGGCCTAGGGAGAAAGAAAGGGGGAGGGGGAACCCCAGAGGATGGGAAAGGAGTATGGTGGGAGGGACAGAGGGAGAAAAAGGAGAGAGAGCGAGAAAAAAATAAAAATAACAATAATAAATAAATAACGGATGGGGCATTAACGGAAGTTAGAGAAGTCAGTGTTCATGTCATCAGGTTGGAGGCTACCCAGACGGAATATAAGGTGTTGTTCCTCCACCCTGAGTGTGGCTTCATCTTGACAGTAGAGGAGTGGACATTCTGATATGTCTATCCACGTCCTCCTCTACTGTCAAGATCTCTTCTCTCAGTTAGTCCTGACGAAGGGTCTCAGCCTGAAACATCGACTGTACCTCTTCCTATAGATGCTGCCTGGCCTGCTGCGTTCACCAGCATTTTTTTGTGTGAAATAGCAGTGCTGTTGTGTTTTCTTTGCAATTATATTTATACAATGAGTCCAGGCCAGGTCTTCTGAAGTAGTGACACCCAGGAATTTAAAGTTACTGACTCTCTCCTCCTCTGATCCTCTGATGATTACTGGCTCATGATCTCTGGTTTCCCTCTCCTGAAGTCTACAAATAGTTCCTTGATCTTATTCACATTGAGTGAGAGGTTATTGTTATTACACCACTCAGCCAAATTTTCAATCCCCCCAGGCTTAAAAATAAAAGAGAACAAAATTATTTGAATTGATCCTTTGATCAAAGTTTTCAATGTTTCTGTTTTAAAGGAACTGATCCAATCGTCAGTAAGAAAATATTGCTATTGATTGGGTCTTGGACCAGCAGGTAAGCTTAAAAATTACAGACAGACCCTTTATGCACAAAGTACCATGGGTGAAGGAATTCTGGTACTTTCTTCCACATATAGAAATTTATAGTGAGTTAATTATTATAGTGAGTAAATCTAAGATTAATCGATATTTGTAATTTGTAAAAGTGATCAATGGAGTTAAATGACCCATTTCTGCTCCAATATTGGATCTCCTGCCTTTGATCATTTTCAAATATATGTTATATTTTACTTTCTATTGAAGTAATTCAAGAGCAGGCTGAATGAGTATTTAATTGCTAATACGAGGGTGCAAATTTTTAAGATAATTAGAAGACTGTGTGGAGGCATATCAGGGGTAAGTTTTTTTACACAGCGAGTGGTGGGTGCATGGAACGCCCTGCCAGCAGTGGTGGCAGAGGAAGCTACGTTAGGGACACTCACAACACGCTGGAGGAACCCAGCAGGTCGGGCAGCATCTGTGGAAACGATCAGTCAACGTTTCAGGCCGGAACCCTTCGTCAGGACTGTAGAGGGAAGGGCAGAGGCCCTATAAAGAAGGTGGGGGGAGGGTGGGAAGGAGAAGGCTGGTAGGTTCCAGGTGAAAAACCAGTAAGGGGAAAGATAAAGGGGTGGGGGAAGGGGAAGCAGGGAGGTGATAAGCGGGAAAGGTGAAGAAGGAGTAGGGGAAAACACAATGGGTAGTAGAAGGAGGTGGAACCATGAGGGAGGTGATAGGCTGCTGGGGGAGGGGGCAGAGTGAAATAGGGATAGGGGAAGGGAGGGGGAGGGAATTACCGGAAGTTGGAGAATTCTATGTTCATACCAAGGGGCTGGAGACTACCTAGATGGTATATGAGGTGTTGCTTCTCCAACCTGAGTTTAGCCTCATCATGGCAGTAGAGGAGGCCATGTACGGACATATCTGAAATGGAATGGGAAGCAGAGTTGAAGTGGGTGGCAACCGGGAGATCCTGTCTGTTGTGGTGGATGGAGCGGAGGTGCTCGACGGAGCGGTCCCCCAATCTGCGTCGGGCTTCACCAATGTAGAGGAGGCCGCACCGGGAGCACTGGATGCAATAGATGACCCTAACAGACTCACAAGTGAAGTGTTGCCTCACCTGGAAGGACTGTTTGGGGCCCTGAATGGTGGCGAGAGAGGAGGTGTAGGGGCTGGTGTAGCACTTACGCTTACATGGGTAAGTGCCGGGTGGGAGATCCATGGGGAGGGATGTGTGGATCAGGGAGTCACGGAGGAACCGATCCCTGCAGAAAGTGGAGAGGGGTGGAGAGGGAAAGACGTGCTTAGTGGTGGGGTCCTGTTGAAGGTGGCAGAAGTTGCGGAGGATAATGTGCTGGATGCGGAGGCTGGTGGGGTGGTAGGTGAGGACAAGGGGAACTCTGTCCCTGTTGTCGTGGCAGGAGGATGGGGTGAGGGCTGAAGTGCGGGAAATGGAGGAGATGCGGGTGACCGCTTCGTCGAGCACCTCCGCTCCGTCCGCCACAACAGACAGGATCTCCCGGTTGCCACCCACCTCAACTCTGCTTCCCATTCCCATTCGGATATGTCCATACATGGCCTCCTCTACTGCCATGATGAGGCTAAACTCAGGTTGGAGGAGCAAAACCTCATATACCATCTAGGTAGTCTCCAGCCCCTTGGTATGAACATAGAATTCTCCAACTTCCGGTAATTCCCTCCCCCTCTCTTCCCCTATCCCTATTACACTCTGCCCCCTCCCCCAGCTGCCTATCACCTCCCTCATGGTTCCGCCTCCTTCTACTATCCATTGTGTTTTCCCCCATTCCTTCTTCACCTTTCCTGCCCATCCCCTCCTTGCTTCCCCTCCCCCACCCCTTTGTCTTTCCCCTTACTGGTTTTTCACCTGGAACCTACCAGCCTTCTCCTTCCCACCCTCCCCCCACCTTCTTTATAGGGCCTCTGCCCCTTCCCTCTGCAGTCCTGATGAAGGGTTCCGACCCAAAACGTCAACTGATCTTTTCCACGGATGCTGCCCGACCTGCTGAGTTCCTCCAGCGTGTTGTGAGTGTTGCTTTGACCCCGGCATCTGCAGAGTATTTTGTGTTTAAGATACATTAGGGACATTTAAGAGATTCTGAGATAGGCACATGGATGATTGAAAAGTGAAGGGTTGTACAGGAGGGAAAAGTGGATGGCTAGGACAATGGAGGGTAGAGTTAGATTGATTTTAGAGTAGGGTAAAAGGTCGCCACAATATTGCAGGCTGAAGGACCTGTAGTGTCCATTGCATTCTAAGTTTCTATGTCCATCCCCTTGCTGCCCTTGAGAAGGTGCAGTGGGCTGTCTTCTTGACACCCCAAACTGCAATGTAAGCACTGGAAATCTCAAGTCTTTGAGATGTGACTAGACCCACAATGCTGGAAGGGAGAGGATTCAAGGATTTTGGCATAGAAAATAGCCCACCTGATCCAACCAGCGAACAAGTTCGCTTAAGTATCATTTTGCAGCCGTGGAGGAGGAGCCCAAAGCGAGGTGAGGAATGAGTGAGCAGCTCGCATATCTGCACCTTATTTATTGCTTTTGGATGTTGAGTTACTGCAGTGCTACCGAAGCCATTAAAGCTAGTCTCCTTATCTTACTTCTTGCAGTCCAAAGGGACTGACAAAAAATATATCTCCAGATGTTTCTCATAGAATTGAGTATTTGAGATTTCCAATGTAATAGATCTTTTCATTGCCGTTTCGGGGGGTGCATTTTTTTCTTCCCTTTGAACAGATTTTGTTGCTGAAAGGTAGTTAAATTTTCCAAGGACTGCTTTTGATTTAACTTTTAAACCCCTGTGAACAGACCTAAATATGAATGACCTTTTTTGTTTCCAGTGACAGTAGACCTTGAATATTATTCTATCTTCGTAGCAGTCTGCTTTCCAGACAAAGAATTTCAAATGAGCAGAGCTCGGCTGGGTCAGAGGACCCCTCTTGTGGAGCAATAGCAGAAGACCATCATTGAAGTTGAAAGCTGCGATTGTAGCAGGTCTTTTATCACTGTTTCATCAAAGAACTGAAAATTAATTGAAAGATAAGAGCAGAAGTCCAGTGGGGATTACTGGGGAAAAGAGGAGAGTAAATGTTGGATGCTTGGAAAAGGAAAACTATCTGCTTTCTTTACAACCAGAACCTAGCGTCAAAATGTACAAATTGTAGAGGGCTTTGGTGAAACCACATATGGCATGCTGTATGCAGGTTTGGTCCCCCTTATAGAGGGGAGCATATTCTCAGTGCCACGTAGGTTCAATTCTGGGTTAAGGAGGTTTTCTATAATGAGAGATCAACTAAGATTGCCCCGGAGATAAGAATGAGGTGTGATCTCATTGACATATATAAGACTGAGAGGAATTCTTTAGGGACTGGAGGTAGGGGCATGGTCAAAGTCAGAATCAGCTTTATTATCACTGACATATTTGAAATCTGTTGTTTTGTGACAGCAGAACTGTGCAATACATAAAATACAAAATTATTTACAGTAATTATATAAGAGGACAGCTTCAAAAGATGATGCCTCAAAAAGACAGCCAATATATACAGTGTGATGTAAATGAAAATTATTTTAAAATTTATGTTCTTTTCTGATTCAGTAATAAGCATTCACTTATCTATTCCCACAAGAAATCACTTCATAAGAGTTACAAAAACATATAATACAAAATATTTGTTTAGTAATGTAGAGATACAGAAAACAAAGAATTCTAACAGTCATATACTGTATATATACATCTTTCTCTTCTCTCTCTCTCTCTCTCTCTTTCTCTCCCTCCCTCCCTCTCTTCCCTCTCTCCATCTCTCCGTCCTTCCCTCTGTTCCCTCTGGTTCAATTTCAACTTTTCTTATTAATGAAGCCATCCAAATGTATTTTTGATGTTGTTATCATACCATTCCTATAGTGACCAGAACTACACACAATATTCTAGGTGCATGCCAACCTGCTGTAACATGACATCCCAACTCATGCAGTCTGCAGATGCTGGAAATCCAAAGCAACACACACAAAATGCTGGAGGAACTCAGCAGGCCAGGCAGCATCTATAGAAAAGAGTAAACAGTCAACGTTTCGGGCTGTGAAGTACACCAAGCCTTTTCAAATGAAGCCAAGCGTACCATATTCCTACTTCATGACGTGTGTTCATCATTTTCAAGGATCTATGTATCCCTAGGTCTGCCCCTCCGTTCTACAACACTGTCCAAGATACTGGAGGAAATCAGCAGGTCAAGCAGCATCTATGGAGAGGAATAAATTGTTGATGCTTCGGGCCGAGACCCTTCAGGGTGACTGGAAAGGAAGGGGGAAGAAGCCAAAATAAGAAGGTGGGGTGGGGGAGGGGAAGCTGCAAGGTGATAGGTGAGCCATTTGATGGGGAAGTAAGGTGAGAGAGGGAAGAGGGTTGAAGTAGGAAGGTGAAGGGTGATAGGTGGTAGAGGTAAAGGGCTGAATCTAATAGGAGAGGACACTGAACCATGACAGAAAGGAAAAGGGGTAGGAGGACCAGAAAGAGGTGATGAGCAGGTGAGGAGAAGAGAAAGTGGTGTTAGAGGAGCCAGAATGGGGAATGGAAAAAGAGAGAAGGGGGAGCAGGAAGAAATTGCTGAAATATAATTTCTCACCCCTCTGAAACCCTTTTTACTGTTATTCCTGTCTTTTTCCAAGGGCTGGGAGTCTAAAGCTAGAGATTTTAGGTTTATGATAGAGGGGAAATTTTAAAAGGGGTCTGTGGGGCAGGTACGAGGGGTGATTGATAAGTTCGTGCCCTAAAGTAGAAGGAGTCAATTTTAGAAAACCTAGCACATTTATTTTTCCTACATTTACACACCAAGTCCAGTGGTCGTGGAGCATATGGATCCCTTCTTTGTAGAAGTCAGCGCCTTGGACCTCCAGAAAGTGGTGATTGATAAGTTCATGGCCTATGGTAGAAGAAGATGAGTTATTAACTTTAATCTTCCTGCATTTTCACTCAAAGAGTTGAACTGCACGTGCCCGTAACAAGAGCCGTATAACTCATCTCCTTCTACCTTAGGCCATGAACTTATCAGTCACCCCTGCTGTGGACCACTTCTACAAAGAAGGGATCCGTATGCTCCACGACCGCTGGACTAAGTGTGTACATGTAGGAGGGGACTATGTTGAGAAATAAATGTGCTAGGTTTTCTATGTAACGCTCAGCTATATTGCTCGTATATGTCTAGGGGAAATCCGGCCCAGCACCCGCCTGAACGCTTCCCATGGAATCGGTTGCCGCCCGAATCAATCATCAGCCAGCACACCCAGTACGTTTTACCAAGTACACTTTATAGATATTACTAAGTCTATGAAATTAATATAGATTTGATACAGAAAAGGAAGTAATGGGAAAAAAAGGCACCAGATTTACCAAAGTCCAAGTTTTTCATGCACAAGTTGGAGCTCAAAGATTCCCGACAACCACCCGGACCCTGTCGACTCGCGGCTCGGGACCACCCGGGGTGATCGACCGGAGCGTTTTCACATGTCCGCCGTCCTCTTCGTCTCTCCTCTGACTCCCCGCCAAAACCCCCACACGTCCGCCGTCCTCCCGGTCTCTCCTCCGACTCCCCGCCAAAACCCCATCCACCATCCTCCCCGTCTCTCCTCCAACTCCCCGCCAAACACCCCCGTTCCCAATCATATGAGACAGCATTATCACCCGAAGAACAATAACATGAACACCCACTGGCTAATAGTACCCTGCTGTCTGTATTAACCCAAGCAAATGTCTAGCTGGAGACTTTCTCAGCATTTAACATAACAAAGAAACCATTTTAATCCACATACACAGCAATTTAAAAGACTAACATAACAAAGAAACCATTTTAAATTTAACATACAAAAAAAAGAGACCCCGTACATCTAAAACTAACTCCTCCTACCTTAGGCCATGAACTTATCAATCACCCCTCGTATTTAACACAAGGGTGGTGGGTGTAAGAAATGAGTTACAAGAAGGGGAGGTAAAATTACAATGCTTAAGAACATTTGGACGGGTACATAGAGTGGAATGGTTTAATAGCAGGCAGATGAAATTGACTTAGAACGAGATCTTGGTCAGCATGGACAGGTTGAGTTGAAGGGCCTGTTTCTAACTGTGATAATTAGAGCCATAGACCACTACAGGACAGAAACAAGGCCTTCGGCCCATCTAGTCTGTGCTGAACTACTATTCTGCCTGGTCCCTTTGACGTGCACCTGGACCGTAGCCTTCCATGCCCCTCTCATCCATACACCGATCCAAATTTCTCTTAAATGTTGCATCCACCACTTCCGCTGCCAGCTCGTTCCACCTTCTCACCACCCTCTGAGAGGAGAAGTTCCATGTCATGTTCCTCTAAAATCTTGTTTTCTAATTTGTTGAAGAAAAATTGTTTTCTCAATCTTGTTCTCATTTGATAGAAAACAGACAAACAGGCATAAAACAGTTATGTTTGCTCTGCCCCATGATGAATTAATTTTGATTCAATTTTGAACTTAATATTTTATAGATACTTCTACCTATTTGAGCATTGATATCCCTTTATATAGGACATAAACTGAATGTTACTGCCCCTGCATTCTGTGTAGATCTCAGTAAAATTCAATCGCATTGTAGGAGAAGTCAAACTGCAGAGATATGAAGAACATATTGAAATTCATTTCCTTCAAGGTTGGGAATGTAACCAGATATGGATGCACACTAACTGTTTTTTTAAACATCAATCACTCTTGCCATTTCTCAACCAAGTCACTGAATGATACAGCAGCTTTGGGAGACATGGGCTAATTACAAGGTGATGGCAGATATCTTGCGGAGTGAAACCACCATCCAGTCAAAATACCTGGTCGTGAAACCTCAGACTTCCTTTAAAAGGTTCAAAAGTTCGAAGTAAATTTATTACCAGAGTATGCATATGTCACCATATACTACCCTGAGATTCGGTTTCTTGTGGGCATTCACAGTAGAGCAAAGAAATACCTTATAATCAATGAGAAACTACACACAAAGACTGACAAACAATGTGCAAAAGACGACCTGTGCATATACGAATAGATAGATAGGTAAAGAGATAGATAGACAGACAGATAGACAGTTAGACAGACAGACAGATAGATAGGTAGATAGGTAATACTGAATACATGAGTTGTAGACTCCTTGAAAATGAATTCGTAGATTTTGGAATCAGTTCCGTGCTGAAATGAGTGAAGTTAGGTCCTATAGGGACCTCAATGGGAAAAGAAGATAAATAGACAAAAGGAAGTAAATATCTATGTACAGGTAGAAAACATTGACTCTGTTTTTCACTCCAAAAAATTATTGTAGTGTAGTGTAACCTGGCAGGTTATTGCTGAAATGCTGCAGCTCCTACTCCCGCTGCGTTTGTCCAGGATTTGAGTTTCCCTGAGGGAAACTCCACCAGCTTCCTTCCTCTCACGTGCTGCACTCCTGTCTTGTATTCCCACCACAGGAGTGAGTCTGGGACAATGGAAGGAAGAAAGGAAATCAATTAACTTAAAGCCTTTTTAAATTTTTAATCTGGTAAATACTAAGCAATTTCAATCAAACAGCATAAGGCAGATCATTAATTCGTCAAGGCTTGAATATCCAAAATATAGATGGTATCTGAGAGGCTGGTTTGCATAAAAGCTGAGGATTTTTATTTATGAATAAACTCAACTTTGACTTGATTGGGCAATTGCTATTAGTGCAGCTGGGTCTGGTTTACTGCAAGGAGGAGCAATGCCATTTAGAAGGATCCAAAAACCTCCTGCTGAACGGTCTCGGCCTGAAACATCGGCTCTACTCTTTTCCATAGAAGCTGCCCGGCCTGCTGAGTTGCTCCAGCGTTTTGTGTGTGTTCCAAAATCTCAGAAGAAAATGAGATGAGGAGGAATTCCCTTAGAAAGAAGGTGGTGAATCTGAAGTTCGTTGCCGTGGAGGGCTGTGGGGGCTGTCAATACGTGTATTTAAGGCAGGGTTAGGTCCTTGATTGGTAAAGAGGGTCAATGAAGAAGGCAAGAGAACAGAGTTGAAAAAAAAATCAGCCATAATTGAATGGTGGAACAGACTTGATGGGCAAAATGGCCTAATTCCGCTCCTATATCTTAAGGCCGAAAGAGGATTTGATTTGTACACATCTCTGATGCTGCAGAGATGCAGAGCAAGAGCTGACAATTTCTCTAACTTCCAATAACTGCTTCCCTCTGTCCCTTTTTTTTTCTCCCTTATTCAACTGCCCCCCATTACCCTATCTATTTCCCTCCCCAGCCATCTCCATCTACCCATCATCCACACACTCTTCCCTCTGGCTACCTCCCCATAACCCTCCCTTTATTCCATGCAACACTAAACTATCCTATCCTTCTTCAGCCCTTTGTCACTTTCACCTATCACCTCCCGGTTTCTGACAGCAGTCCCACTCTTGCTCTTCCCTCACCTGCTCATAATCCATTTACCTGGACCCACCTATCACCAGCAAGTTCCTGTTCCACCCTTTCCCCCCAGCTTTTATACTGGCTACCACCCGTCTGTGTCTCAAGTCCAGATGAAGGGTCTCAACGCAAAACATTGACTGCCCACTTCCCTCCATAGGTGCTGCCCGACCTGTTGAATTCCTCCAGATTTCTATGTGTTACTCCAGGTTTTCAGCATCTGCAAGATCTCTGTGTCATCATTATGACCATCAGGAAGGTTGTTCAATGTCTTGTTGCTTGTTGTGTTGGGCACGTGGCCAAGTGGTTAAGGCGCTCATCTTGTGATTTGAAGGTTGCTAGTTCGAGCCTCAGCTGTGGCAGCGTGTTTGTGTCCTTGAGCAAGGCACTTAACCACATATTGCTCTAGTGTCTGTACGAGGAGTGGAGCCCCACACTGGCTTCCAATCTGCTCCTTGTAAGACATGAAAATGCCCGACACAGGCCTCTCATGGTCTGAGTCGACGTTCCCTCCCTTGCAGGTGCCTTTTGACATCTTCAATATGGTGAGGAAGTAGGATTGAGAGTTAGTCCAATTTTACAATGATCTCTGGTTTGATTAACCGAAGACCTTTAATTCCAGTAGGAGGATTGGTAGATTCTATATTTTACCTTGTAAATAGAGTAATTCTGTTCACCTTTGGATATTACGGTTTTTAATTGGTATTCGACTCAGAACTCATATTCCACCAATCTACAAGTTTTTAGAAATGTAGTCTTGGCCAAAAATGTAGCCTTTCTCATGTCTTAATAATGTTTGAGTGATCTTGTGTGTGTATATATATGTTTTTTTTATTAAGCATTTTTGTTCATTTAAATACAGTAATTCATTATGGGTTATAGGTTAAATATTTGATTTACATATGTGTGAAATATATGCACCTTACTTAAAGTAAACACGAAGTTAGACCCGCATTTTGGGACTTCCATGTCTTCCTTTGAAGTAGTTTAATGTTCTGAAGTTATTTCTGTCTTGAAATCCATTTCCAGCACTGATTAGGGTGAGACCATCCAGTCCACACACAGGGTCTCAAGCTGAAACATCGACTGTCCATTTCCCTCCATTTGCCTGACCTGCTGAGTTCCTGTAGCATTTTAAGTACTACTTCAGACTCCCAGCATTTGAAGTCTCAAACTTTATACTTGTTGGATTATTAGGTAATCTGGCTCAAATCTATTGTTCTACACTATGGTCTGAGAAAAGAGGTCTGACGTTGATGAACATTGGAGTTATTTTTAATCGTGTACAAGCCATGTGATGAAAATGTTCTAACACTCTGCCAGATGTTATAGGTCACAGCCTCAATCATAGTGTACAAGAAAGGCTCAGTGTTTTAATTTCCTTTGGTTAAACAGAGTCATGTAATTTTTTGCTTTTTCTTATCTTCTCCCCGGCAGATCGCGGCTCGCAGAGTTCCAAACCCGTTGTCAGCCTTCAGCACAGTCTGTGAGTGGTTGTCTCAGGGAGAACTACGCCGCATGTCTGCTCTCATACACTGGGATTATAGGTGAGATTCTGGCACCCTGCCTTTTAAGGGCAATGTTATTCTAATTACAATGCTCTTCGATGTGAAGGTAAATAGCACTGGAGAGTGGAACATGTTCCCATTTCAGGCATTCAGTGTCAGTATTTAACACTTCCTTTTGTGTTAGTGCATCACTGGTCTTCTGAAGGCTATGAAAAGCATTAAGTTATTTATTCAACAGTCCTGATGAAGGGTCTCGGCCCCAAACATCGGCCCTTTCTTCCTCACCATAGATGCTGCCCTAGTAGGTTCCTCTAGCATTTTGTGTGAGTTACTCCACACTTCTAGCATCTGCAGAATCTCTTGTGTTTGAGTTATTTATTCTGAGAGAAAGCAGCTCAATCATAGGGGAGCTGCAGAGAGAAGCCCGAGCAATGAAATCAAAGTAAAATTTATTATTAAATTACATATATGTAACCTTGAGATTCGTTTTCTTTCAGGCATTTACAGAAAATAAATAGAATATATGAAAAACTATACCTAAACAAAGATTGACAAACAACCAATGTGCAAATAAAGACAATTTTTTATTAGAATAAACTTTATTCATGAATAAAAACATCTGCATAAATAAACCATATAATACCTTATCATTCTTACATTCATAGTCAATGCTTTCAGTACTGTACAATTACAGTCCTTTGTTCGTTCGTTCGTTAAGTGCTGTAGCAAATTTTTCTACAGAAATGGTTTGCCATTGCTTTTTTCCGGGCAACGTCTTTAAAAGACAGGTGACTCCAGCCATGATCAATACTCTTCAGAGATTGTCTGCCTGGCATAACCAGGTCTTGAGATACGCACCAGCTGCTCCCATGACTTCACATGACCCTGATCGGGGCCTGATCAGGGTGGGGGGGTGGCTAAGCAGGTGCTACACCTTGCCCAAGGGTGACCTGCAGGCTAGCAGAGGGAAGAAGCACCTTACATCTCCTTTGGGAGGGACATATCTCCACCCCGCCACCCAATCCTTAAATTGAGCAAATAAATAAAACTGAGAATATGAGTTGTAAAGTCCTTGAAAGTGAGTCTGAAGGTGGTTCAAGAGCCTAATGACTGTAAGGAACTTAATACCTCTCATAACCTTTGATGTACTCTCCTTTGCAGAAATATAATCCCTATTACAGTTGAGGAAATGGAATAGCTAAGATTATGTCATGCAAGACCCAACAAATGAGTTGAGGCAAAGATCAGATAATTTATTTGTTCAAAGGCTTCTCCTGAATACATTGGACTTGTATCTTTTCCTCTTTAAAAGACCATAGCACCGTAAGATATAGGAACAGAATTAGGCCATTTAGCAAATCAAGTCTACTCTGCCATTTCATTATGGCTGATTCATTTTTCCTCTAAGCACCAATCTCCTGCCTTCCCCCATATCCCTTAATGCCCTGACCAATCAAGAATCTATCACCCTCTGCTTTAAATATACATAAAGATTTGTCCTCCACAACTGCCTGTGGCAAAGAAGTCCACAGATTCACCACTCTCTGGCTAAAGAAATTCCTCCTCATCTTCATTCTTAAAGGACACCCTCCATTCTGAGGCTGTGTCTTCTGGTCTTACGCTCTCCCACCATAGGAAACATCCTCTCCACATCCACTCTATCAAAGCCTTTCACCATTTGATAGGTTTCAATGAGGTCACACGTCATTCTTTTGAATTCCAGTGAGTAAAGGCCCAGAGCCAACAAATGCTCTTCATACGACAAGCTGTTTAATCCTGGAATCATTTTTGTGAACCTCATTTGAACCCCCTCCAGTTTCAGCCCATCCTTTCTAAGATAAGGGGCCCAAAACTGCTCACGATATTCCAAGTGAGGCCTCACCAGTGCATAATGAAGTCTCAATATTATATCCTTGCTTTTATATTCTAGTCCTTTTGAAATGAATGCTAACATCGCATTTGCCTTCCTCACAGACTCAACCTGTAAATTAACCTTTAGGGAATTTTGTACAAGGACTCCCGAGTCCCTTTGCATCTTAGTTTTCTTGTATTTTCTGTCCATTTAGAAAATAGTCAACCCTTTCTTTTCTGCCACCAAAATGCATGACCATACATTTCTAGACATTGTATTCCATCTGCCATTTCTTTACCCATTCTCCTAATCAGTCTAAATCCTTCTGTAACCTCATTACTTCCTCAAAACTGCCTGCCCCTCCACCTATCTTCATATCGTCTGCAAACTTTGCAACAAAGCCATCAATTCCATCATTCAAATTATTGAGATATAATGTTTAAAGAATCGGTCCCAACACCACTAGTCACCAGCAGCCAATCAGAAAAGGCTCCCTTTATTCCCACTCTTTGCTTCTGCCAATCAGCCACCGCTTTATCCATGCTAGAATCTTTCCTGTAATACCATGGCCTCATAGCTTGTTAAGCAGCCTCTTGAATGGTACTTTGTCAAAGGCCTTCTGAAAATCCAAGGACACAACATGAAATGATGCACCTTTGTCTATCCTGCTTGTTATTTCTTCAAAAAACTCCCAACAGATTTGTCAAGCAGGATTTTCCCTTGAGGCTGACTACAGCCTATTTTATCATGTGCCTCCAAGTACCCTGAAGCCATCTCCTTAACAATCAACTCCACATCTTCCCAAACACAGAGGCTAAACTAAATAGCTTGTAATTTCCTTTCTTCTGCCTCTCCCCTTCTTGAAAAATAGAGTAATATTTGCAATTTTCCAGCCTTCCAGAACCATTCCAGAATATAGTAATTCTTGAAAAATCATTACTAATGCCCCCACAATCTCTTCAGTCACCTCTTTCAGAACACTGTGTGTACACCATCTGCTCCAGGTGACTTATCAGTTTCCCCAAGAATCTTCTCTCTGGTAATGGTAACTTATGACATCTGACACCTGGAATTTCCACTATACTGCTAGTGTCTTCCACACACAGGGAAGACTGATGCAAAATACTTATTCAGTTCATCCACCATTTCATCGTTCCTCATTACTACCTCTCCAGCATTGTTTCCACCGGTGGAATATCCAGTTTTGCCTCTTTTGCACTTTATGTATCTGAAGAAACTTTTGGTATCCTCTTTAATATTATTGGCTCGCTTACTTTTGTATTCCACTTTTACCTTCTTAATGACTCTTTTACTTGTCTTCTGATGGTATTTAAATCTTCCCAATCCCCGAACATCCCACTAAATTTTTGCTCTATTATATGCCCACTCTTTGGCTTTTATATTGACTTTCCTTATGGACTGGAATTCCGGTTTCTACACATCCCTTGAAGTAATTGGCTTGTCTGGAGTCACTCTGTCACATTGCTGGGCCATGACCTCATGACCCAATAACATTCATGGTGCTTAGAGGCAAGGATTCTCTTACTGAGCATTGACAAGTATAACAGTTATTTAAAGTATTTTATAAAGTGGGAGCGGCATGGTAGCATAGCGGTTAACATAATGCTATTACAGTGCTAGTTACCGGGTTCAATTCCCACTGCTTTCTCTAAGGAGTTTGTACATTCTCCCTGTGATCGTGTGGGCTTCCTCCAGATGTTTTGGTTACCTCCAACATTCCAAACACTTGCACGTTAGTAGGTTAATTGGTCACATGGATGTAATTGGGTGGTGTGGGCTCATTGGGTCGGAAGGGCCTGTTACCATGGTGTATCTTTAAACAGATACAGTTGAAGATACATTTTATAGATACAGCTGAAGTCAAAAGTTTACATACACCTGAGCCAAATACATTTAGATTATGAAGACACGCAGTCCTCTTTTATTGCCATTTAGTAATGCATGCATTAAGAAATGATACAATATTTCCTCCGGTGTGATATCACAAAACACAGGACAGAACAAGACTGAAAAAACTAGCAAAACCACATAATTATAACATATAGTTACAACAGTGCAACAATACCATAACTTGATGAAGAAGTCCATGAGCACAGTAAAAAGTTCAAAGTCTCTCAAATGTCCCACATCTCACGCAGACGGGAGAAGGAAGAAAAACTCTCCCTGCCATGCCCGACCACAGTCCGACTCTGGGTCGTCCGAAAACTTCGAGCCTCCGATCAGCTCTCCGACACCGAGTACCGAGCACCATCTCTATCCGAATGATTCAACCTCAATCTCAGTCGCCAACAGAAGGCAAAGCCGGGGATTTTGAGGCCTTCCCTCCAGAAGATTCTCGATCGCGCAGTAACAGCGGCAGCGAACCGGCGTTTTAGAAATTTCTCCAGATGTTCCTCTGTGCTTTCACATCTATCTCCATCAAATCAGAATTGTCCACTGCCCCTATTTAACGGATACAATATCATTTTCACCGGAGGGCTGTGCATGCGCGGCGTGGGGCTATCTCTTCCTCCCGCCGGTTTAAACTCAGTTTTTTACAATTCCTGACATTTAATCCTAGAAAACGTTCTCTGTCTTAGGTCAGTTAGGATCACTACTTTATTTTAAGAATGTGAAATGTCAGAATAATAGTAGAGAGAATGATTTATTTCAGCTTTTATTTCTTTCATCACTTTCCCAGTGGGTCAGAAGTTTACATACACTTTGTTAGTATTTGGTAGCATTGCCTTTAAATTGTTTAACTTAAGTCAAATGTTTTGGATAGCCTTCCACAAGCTTCTCACAGTAAGTTGTTGGAATTTTGTTCCATTCCTCCAGACAGAACTGGTGTAACTGAGTCAGGTTTGTAGGCCTCCTTGCTCACACACGCTTTTTCAGTTCTGCCCACAAATTTTCTATCGGTTTGAGGTCAGAAAATGATGTCAAGTCTGGTTCATCCTTGGGAGCAACTTCCAAATGCCTGAAGGTACCACATTCATCTGTACAAACAATAGTACACAAGTATAAACACCATGGGACCACGCAGCCGTCATACCACTCAGGAAGGAGACACATTCTGTCTCCTAGAGATGAACGTACTTTGGCGCGAAAGTGCAAATCAATCCCAGAACAACAGCAAAGGACCCTGTGAAGATGCTGGAGGAAACAGGTAGACAAGTATCTATATCCACAGTAAAACGAGTCCTATATTGACATTACCTGAAAGGCTGCTCGGCAAGGAAGAAGCCACTGCTCCAAAACAGCCATAAAAAAGCCGGACTACAGTTTGCAAGTGCACATGGGGGCAAAAATCTTACTTTTTGGAGAAATGTCCTCTGGTCTGATGAAACAAAAATTGAACTGTTTGGCCATAATGACCATCATTATGTTTGGAGGAAAAAGGGTGAGGCTTGCAAGCCGTAGAACACCATCCCAACCGTGAAGCATGGGGGTGGCAGCATCATGTTGTGGGGGTGCTTTCCTGCAGGAGGGACTGGTGCACTTCACAAAATAGATGGCATCATGAGGAAGGAAAATTATGTGGATATATGTGGACAATGACCCCAAGCATACCTTTATACTTTATACTTTATTGTCGCCAAACAATTGATACTCGAACGTACAACCATCACAGTGATATTTGATTCTGCGCTTCCCGCTCCCTGGATAACAAATCGATAACAAATATTTAAAATTTAAATTATAAATCATAAATAGAAAATAGAAAAATGGAAAGTAAGGTAGTGCAAAAAAACCGAGAGGCAGGTCCGGATATTTGGAGGGTACGGCCCAGATCCGGGTCAGGATCCGTTCAGCAGTCTTATCACAGTTGGAAAGAAGCTGTTCCCAAATCTGGCCGTACGAGTCTTCAGCTCCTGAGCCTTCTCTCGGAGGGAAGAGGGAGGAAAAGTATGTTGGCTGGGTGGGTCATGTCCTTGATTATCCTGGCAACACTGCTCTGACAGCGTGCGGTGTAAAGTGAGTCCAAGGACGGAAGATTGGTTTGTGTGACATGCTGGGTTGTGTTCACAATCTTCTGCAGCTTCTTTCGGTCTTGGACAGGACAAATTCCATACCAGGTTGTGATGCACCCTAGAAGAATGCTTTCTACGGTGCATCTATAAAAATTAGTGAGGGTTTTAGGGGTCAGGCCAAATTTCTTTAGTTTTCTCAGGAAGTAAAGCCGCTGATGGGCCTTCTTGGCAGTGGGCTCTGCTTGGTTGGACCAAGTCAGGTCATTTGTGATATTGACCCCGAGAAACTTAAAGCTTTTGACCTGCTCCACTTGCGTACCACCGATGTAAATTGGGTCGTGCAGTCGGCTAATCCTTCTGAAGTCAACAACCAATTCCTTCGTCTTGCTGACGTTGGGGGATAGGTTATTGTCTTCACACCATGCCACCAGGTTCTTAACTTCCTCTCTGTACTCAAACTCATCATTACCTGAGATACGGCCTACAATTGTTGTGTTATCAGCAAATTTATATATTGTGTTTGATGGAAACTTGGCTACACAATCATGAGTGTACAGTGAGTACAGCAGGGGGCTGAGTGCACAGCCTTGAGGGGCACCGGTGCTCAGACTGATTGTAGAGGAGAGCTTGTCCCCTATTTTTACAGCCTGGGTCCTGTCTGTGAGGAATTTGAAGATCCAGCTGCAGATCTGAGTGCCAAGGCCCAGGTTCCGGTGCTTAGGAATTAGTTTATTTCGAATGATGGTATTAAAGGCAGAGCTGTAGTCAATGAAAAGGAGCCTTATGTATGTGTCTTTATTCTCCAGGTGTTCTAAGGAGGAATGTAGGGCCAGAGAGGTGGCATCTGCCATTGACCTATTGCTCCGGTAGGCGAATTGCAAAGCGTCGAGGTTGACTGGTAGGCTGTGGTTGATGTGTGCCATAACCAATCTCTCGAAGCACTTCATAGCAATTGATGTCAGAGCCGCAGGTCGATAGTCATTCAGGCATGCCACCTTGCTCTTCTTCGGCACTGGGATTATCATTGCCTTCTTAAAACACTAGGGGATCTTAGACTGAAGCAAGGAGCAGTCAAAGATGTCAGCAAACACTCCAGCTGGCTCGCTTGCACAGGCCCGGAGAACCCATCCTGGGATGCCATCTGGGCCCATCACCTTCCTTGGATTTATCTTCCTTGGTCCTCCTCGGTGACGATGAATCTCGATGCCACCAGGTCCGGTTCATCCGGAGGGAGCGGGACACTCCTCTTCTGTTCAAATCTTGCGTAGATACATCAAGTTCGTCAGGAAGAGAAGCGCCACAGTGATTGATATTCCCAGCCTTTTCTTTGCACCCAGTGATCTCATTTAGACCCTGCCATAGTCTACTGGCATCCCTCTGGTTAGCCTGGGCTTCCAACTTGGCTCGATATTGCCTCTTGGTGCCATTAATGGCTTTCCGCAGTTCACGCATACCTCCAAAGTTGTGGAAAAATTGCTTAAGGACAACAAAATCAAGGTATTGGAGTGGCCATCACAAAGCCCTGACCTCAATCCGATAGAAAATTTGTGGGCAGAACTGAAAAAGCATGTGCGAGCAAGGAGACCTACAAACCTGACTCAGTTACCCCAGTTCTGTCTGGAGGAATGGAACAAAATTCCAGCAACTTACTGTGAGAAGCTTGTGGAAGGCTACCCAAAACGTTTGACCCAAGCTAAACAATTTAAAGGCAATGCTAACAAATATTAACAAAATGTATGTAAACTTCTGACCCACTGGGAAAGTGATGAAAGAAATAAAAGCTGAAATAAAACATTCTCCCTATTATTATTCTGACATTTCACATTCTTAAAATAAAGTAGTGATCCTAACTGACCTAAGACAGGGAATGTTTTCCAGGATTAAGTGTCAGGAATTGTGAAAAACTGAGTTTAAATGTACAAACGCTTGTATTTGGCTAAGGTGTATGTAAACTTCTGACTTCAACTGTACCTCCTGTACCTAATAAAGTGGTAACTGAGTGTAGTTTCATGGTCTTCCATGGCTATAGCCCATTCACTTCAAGTTCTGATGTGTTGTGTGTTCAGAGATACTCTTCTACATACAACTTTTGTAGCATGTGGTTATTTGAGTTACTGTCAGCTTCAACCAGTCTGGAAATCTCCTCCAACAAGGCATTTTCATCCATAGATCTGCATTTTTTTGCACCATTCTCTGTAAACTCTAGATATTGTTGTGTGTGAAAATCCCAAGAGATCAGCAATTTCTGAGATACTTAAACCATTCCATCTAGCACCAACAATCATTCCACAGTCAAAGTCGCTTAGATCACATTTCTTCCCCATCCCGATGTTTGGACTGAACAACAACTGAACTTCTTGACCAGGTCTGCATGCTTTTATACATTGAGTTGCTGCCACATGATAGGCTGATTAGATATTTGCATTATTGAGCAGGTGTACAAGTGTACTGATTAAAGTTGCCACTGACAATAAATAATAATAAAAATAAACATCATAAAAGTAAATATAAATAATAAAAGTATTGGTCTTACCCTGTCTTCCATTGACCTGGACACACCTCAGCATTGCACTAACAGTCACAGGTAGTGATGCTTCAAAGTTCAAAGTAAATTTATTATCGAAGTATATTGGTGTAACTGTATACAATCCTGAGATTTGTTTTCTTGTAGCATACTCAATGCAACCAACAACAAAACAGAGTCAGCAGATGGGCAATGAGCAAAATAGGGTGGACAACCAATGAGCAAAAGACAACAAACAAAAGATAATAATTAATTAATAAGCAATCAATATCAAGAACATTAGATGAAGAGTCCTCGAAAGTGAGTCCATAGGTTGTTGGAAAAGAGAAGTTGAATAAAGTTATCCCCTTTGGTTCAAGAGCCTGATGGTTGAGGAGTAATAACTATTCCTGAACTTGGTGGTGTGAGTTCTGAGACTCCTGTACCTTCTTCCTGATGGCAGTAGTGGAAAAAGAGCATAGTGTGGGTTCCTGATAGTGGATGCTGCTTTCTTGCGGCAACGCTTCACGTAGGTGTGCTCAATGGTGGGGAGGACTTTACCCGTGACGGACTGGGCCGTATCCACTACTTTTTGTAGGATTTTCTATTCAAGGGCATTGGTGTTTCCATACCAGGCTGTGATGCAGCCAGTCAACATACTCTCCACTACACATCTATAGAAGTTTGTCAAAGTTTTGGGTGTCATGCTGAATCTTCACAAGAATACAATCTTGTATGTTCTCAGGGGGCTGTGTTATGGAGGTACATGAGAGACTGCAGGTGCAGTCATCCAGAGGAACACACACAAGATGCTAGAGGAGAGCAGCTATGGATGGAAATAACAATCGACACCTTGAGCTCAGACTCTTCATCAGGGTCCTTCTTTAGAACAATGTGGGGGATCTCATTGAAACCAATCGAATATTGAAAAGCCTGGTGGAGAGTCAACGTGGAGAGCATGTTCCCAGTAATGGGGGAGGCTGGAACCAGGGGGCACAGCCTCGGAGTACAAGAACTGTCCCATTAGAACAGAGATGAGGAGGAATTTCTTGAGCCAGAGGGTGGTGAATCTGTGGAATTCATTGCCACAGTTGGCTGTGGAGCCAAGTCATTGGCTATATTTGAAACAGAGGTTGATAGGTTCTTAATTAGTAACTGTGTCAAAGGTTTCGGGGAGAAGGCAGGAGAATGGGGTTGAGAGGGTTAGCTAATCAGCCATGATGGAATGGTGGAGTAGATTTGATGGGCCGACTGGCCTAATTCTGCTCCAATTGCTTGTGGTCTTATGGACAGTCAGCCTGAGGTGTCAACTGTTTATTTCCCTTCACAGATGCTGGCTGGCTGGCTGACTTGCTGAGTTCCTGCAGTGTTTTGTATGTGTTGTTCTGGTACTCCTTTCTCTGCAACACGGTCCTGTGCAGTGAGGTTCCAAGCCCAAGGCTAATGAGCTGAACTCACAAGCTACACAACAGTAGGCATTCTGCATGGCCCCAACAGAAACCCATCAACATCTCCATGGTGGCGTCCTAAAGTTTGTTCCCTCTCTTTTGATAGGTACTGTGATTACCCCGAACTACATTGATAACTCAAGCTCGAATGTGGCACCCTGGTGTACTTGCAGTGGGAGCGGAAACCAGAGAGAGGACTGTGAGAGCTTCCTCAGCCTCTTCACCGATAACATCTGCCTCAGTGAGTGCGGTTACCTGTCCTGGGACGTAATGGTGCCATTTGTTCTGAAGAAATGTATTTTGATTGGTGGAAGTTTAAGAACGTTCTGACAGAGCAGTCACTGGGGTGTAGGGAGAGAACAAACGGGAGTGCTCCCTTGTTGTAGGCATGGTAACCTAGCAGTTAGTGTAATGCTTTACAGTGCCAGCTTTAGGAAGAGCAGGTTCAATTCCCACCGCTGCCTGTAATGAATGTGAACTCCCATGACCTCTTGAGTCTCCTCCCACATTCCAAAGACTACGATTAGCATTAGTGTGTTGTGGCGCGACAGGCATGGTGACACGCGTGGGGCTGCCCCCAGCATGGCCTCGGACACTGTTGGTCATTGACACAAACAACGTATTTCACTGTACGTTTCAATGTACATGTGACAAATAAAGCTAAGCCTTATCTTTTTCATCCCACTTATATACCAATCATTAGAGCAGTCTGCAGTCCTGGGATGTCCTTGCTACATTTCTGCTGCACAGTGACAACTCTGCATTTGCTCAGATTGTAAATGTTAACCCCCATCCCTCCACCTCCATTTCCCTCAATCAGAAATGATTTCACTCCTTTAAATTCAACTTTTCCTCATTATGCCTCTTTTACACTATTTATGTATTTTTGTAATTTACAGTAATTTTTATATCTTGCACTGTACTACTGCCTCCTAACAACAAATTTCATGACATAATAATAAAGCTGATTCAGTATGCTAAGCCCTATGAGCTTGTAAATCCCAACGATCAATAGCCCTGAGTGATGGGTAAGTTTAGGATATGGGCCAAATGTGGGCAAATGGCCTTCAAGAGGACCACAGCCTTGTAGGATTTGGAGGCCTGCGTGCCTCAGTGACCCGGGGAGCTATGCTGACTGGAGTCAGGGCCTTGAGTTTCGGCACCTGGTACGGTCACCCATTCCAAACAGGTCAAAGGGTAGAGGTCAAACTGAGAGTGGTCCACAGATCCTCCAGGTTTGGGGGTCCAGCTCAGAGCTAACAACCCTGACTGGTTTAAAAAAAAATGTAATGGAAATAGCAATAAAGAATCCTTTTATACAGACAGAGATAGAGGACCTTCATTGCTGTCCTCAACACCAGTGGTGTAAGTGAGCAAATGGATTAGCTTAGATGGGCATCTTGTTTGGAATGGGTGAGTTGCAATGAAGGGCCTGATTCCATGCTTTATTGCTCCATGACTCGATGAATGAAAACGTTTCTCCACTATTCATCCTGAGACTATGAGTCTGCATATCTGAGTCCAATGGAGGCCGGAAGCCAAAGAAAACAGCCGGTCTTGGACTTAGAGCTCTGTGGTTAAAGGAATGGGCTTTGTTTTGCTGTTTGTTGTGTTCTGTGTTGTTCGGCAGAGTATTTGTGTTTGTGAGGTGTTGCTTTGCAGGCTGCCCCCAGCACACCCTTAGGTTGTTAACACAAACAACGGTTTTCACCACAAGTTTGAACGCACACATGATAAATAAACTTGAATCTTGAACCTCGACCCTGAAAATCTCAAGCCGAAAGAATCTCCAAGGTTATAAAAGACTGCTATTAATTGGATATATTTTAAAAAGATCACTGTTCATTTACTAAATTCCAGAGAACATTATATGCTCATTGAATAGTAGTGTGTTAATTAAAACTGAGAAAACAGCACAACACAGAAAAAGATAGAATATATTTTACAAAACTCAAGCTCGAGATCCAGTACTTTAAGCTATCTTATCTTTGACCTGCAGAGAATGCATTTCAAGCATTTGGAAATGGGACAGACCTTAACACAGGCTCCAGTGTGCATCACTCCACGTCGCAGACCTGGGGGAACAGACACATAAACAGCACGGAAGCTTCACACCAGGAGGAAAATGCGTTTAGTTCAGCACTACCCACACAGGTAGGAATGGAACGTAATGGGAGTGGTCTGTGTACAAAGGTGAGCAAGGTCCTGCACTGATCCTTGCTGAAGTAAATCGGTGACCTCAAACAGATGAGCCACTGTGCTGGATGAGAACCAAACTCGGTCAGGATCTCTGAAGCCCGTAAGCCTGCTCTGAACCCTGGTGGGGAATGAACTGTTGCAGTGTAGGAGGATATGACTGGGACTGAGAAAGTTAGCTCCACAGGCATGTCATCAATTCACATATAGGAAAAGTGGGAGGTTAGGGATGATACGATAAGGCTGTGTACTTACCACAAAGCTGTGGAGGCCCCAGAATGTGATATGGTACTCTTCACAAGTAGCTGTCCAAGTTAGTGATACTCTGCAAGAGCATATTTGGCTGTGCAGGGTTGACTTGGTCACTTGATTGCTGTTAGAGCAGTTTGGTCCATTGATAAGGAAACTGTATAGCAGAGTCCACTGGCAGGTTTTTGTGTTTCGAAACGTGATTTTTTTTTCCCTCACTTCTTAGAAATAATTACTTTCAACTTTGTTTGAGGCTGGGGCAAGGTGAAAGCCAGATCAATATTCAGTTCTAAAGGGGAATCTCAATAGAGCAGAGAACAGTACAGCACAGTATGGGCCCTTTCGCCCATGATGTGGTGCCAACCTCTTAACCACCTCCAAGATCAATCTAACCCTTCCCTCCCACACAGGCCTCCATTTTTCTATCATTCGTGCATCTATCTAGGAGTCTCTTAAATATCCCTAATGTATCTGCCTGTACCACCACCCCCGGCAGCAAGTTCCATGCACCCACCACTCTCTGTGCAAAAGTGAAAAAAAGGCCTATCTTTAACATGCCCCTCCACATACTTTCCTAAGAGCAACTTAAGATTATGTCTTTTGTGTTACCTATTTCCGCCCGGCGAAAAAGATACTGCCTGTCACAGCCGTCTCCAAAGGTCCAAACGATGCTGCAAATGTGGATCTTAAATGTTTCTCTTGTGATCGCAAGATCATGTTCGTGGTAATATAACCTACTGCAGGTCTGGTTCGCTGATGAGACCAACAGTGGGGGAGATGTGCGGCCTCTGTTGCTGTGCAAGTATATGTTTGAAGGATTAATGAACTTGAACTAGAACTTGTAAGCCTCCTCTGCATCCTCTGTAAAACTTCTAAATCCTTCCTATAATGAGGCAATAGCCTATCGTATATTGTTGATGGGAGTGAATAGAGGGTCTGTATACAACATCAAAATGGAATACTTTATCACTTATAAGGTCCACATTTAAAGAAAGATGATACTAACAGAGAGAGCACATTGTAGATTCATTCATATACAAGAAAATACTATATATATATACATATGTAGTATTGGGATATTCAATTATTAAAAGATTTTGACAGTTCTTAGCACAGCATTTAGTGTAATGCGATTGAATTGGAACAAAAGCAACAGATTCAAGCAGTGTCAATTAGAAACAAAGTATCACTAAGATGGTGTTAAAATGGAGGCAGAGAGATTTATTTATTTACTTATACAGAGGATTATAATGCTGTGATAGGATGGTGGGGTGGAGATATGTCTCTTGCAAAGGAAGTGTAAGGCGCTCCTTCCCTCCGCGAGCCTGCAGGTCTCCCTTGGGCAAGGTGTGACACCTGCTTAGCCCCCGATCAGGGTCATGTAAAGCCATGGATGGTCGTATGAGCAGCTGGTGCATGTCACAAGTCCTGGTTATGCGACCACTGATGCCAGGCAGACAATCTCTGGAGAGTATTGATAATGGCTGGGGTCACCCGTCTCGTAAAGACACTGCCCAGAAGAAGGCAAGGGAAAAATCACTTCTGTAGAAAAATTTGCAAAGAACAGTCATGATCATGGAAAGACCATGATTGCCCACGCCATACGACATGGCACATGATGACGATGATAATGCTTTGAAGATATACTGACGAAGCTAATGTCTAAAGCTGAACTGTAGGAGTTTTTGAGTCTGCCTTTGCTGAGAGGTGTCTTTCCAGGTGAAAGTCATTTGCATTTTGCAGGGTCTAGCAGGACATTAAGACCATAAGATATAGGAGCAAAATTAAGCCATTTGGCCCAGCATTCCATCATGACTGACTTATTATCCCTCTCAACCCCAGTCTCATGCCTTTTCCCCGTAACCTTTGATGCCCCCACTAATGAAAAACGTATCAACCTCTGCTTTAAATATCCCAATGACTTGGCCTTCACAGTCATTTGTGGCAATGAATTCCACAGATCTACCACCCTCTGTTGTAAAGGATGTCCATGTATTCAGAGGATGTGTCCTCTGGTCTTAGACTCTCCCGTTATTGGAAAAATCTTTTCCGCATCCACTCAATCTAGATATTTAAAAATTCAACGGGATTCATTGAGATTCCACCCCCCCATTCTTTAAAACTCCAGCAAGCATAGGTCAGAGCCATCAAAGACTCATGTTGCATTAACCCTGTCATTACTGGGATCATTCTCGTGAACTTTTTCTGAACCTTTCCAAAGCCAGCACATGTTTGTTCACTATGGTGCCCAAATAAAGAGATCGTCTTTATCAGGGGTGTTGACGATGAGGGAAGGTGAATAGAGGATCTTTGTTTTATAGATATTTAAGCTACGGTTCATTTTCATGAAGTTTAAGACATTGAGGATGAAATTCACTGCTGCCACTGGTGTCTGAGCAAAAGATTATTGAGCAAGAGCTCAAGCCCAGCGCAAAACTCACAGGCTACTGGATAGAAGTGTTGGCGCGTGGCCAAGTGGTTAAGGCGTTCGTCTAGCGATCTGAAGCTCACTAGTTCGAGCCTTGGCTGAGGCAGAGTGTGTGTCCTTGAGCAAGGCACTTAACCACACATTGCTCTGCAATGACACCGGTGCCAAGCTGTATGGGTCCTAATGCCCTTCTCTTGGACAACATCAGTGGTGTGGAGAGGGGAGACCTGCAGCATGGGCAACTGCCGGTCTTCCATACAACCTTGCCCAGGCCTGCAAACCTTCCAAGGTGCAAATCCATGGTCTCATGAGACTAACAGATGCCTATATAACTGGATAGAAGTGATCCCCAGTCTCCTTGACACTTCAGAGACACAACCACCCGTAACAGACTCCTCAAAGCACTGGATAGGCACCACCAATGATTTCTCCAATTCCACTGGCAAAATAAGTGAACCAAAGTCAGCATTCTCTCCCAACTCAGCACTGGGGCCACGGTCACACTAAGTGCAGGCCACAGTGGACAGGCCACATTTACTATCTGCCAGGTTCCAGGTTCCCGATACATGCTCTCCACTGAGCTGTGCCATGGGAAAAATGATTCAAGGACTTTCCCAAAGTCACTGTTAGAAAATGCAACATCCTCATTGATTCAAGGCAATCCCCAGCCCCTAATCACTAGAAAGGCAGGAACAATATCTGTAAAGGAACTAGGAATGGTTGGGTGGCTCGACAGCGGTTAGTGTAATGCTTAACAGAGCCAGTGATCAACAATTGGGGTTCAATTCTCCACGTGACCATTTGGGTTTTCTCCAGGTGCTCTGGTTTCTTCCCATATCCCACATACATTTAGGGTTAGGATTAGTGGGTTGTGGGCATGCCATTTTGGTGCTGGAAACAAGACGGCACTTGCAGTATGTCCCCAGTATGTTCATGATGCAAGTGACGCACTTTGTTGTATACTTCAATGATCCAGTGTACGTGTGACAAATAAAGCTAATCTTTAGATTTGTGACCGAGGCACCTTGACAAGAGTGCAAGGAGTTCAAGAGAAAATGGGGGGATTGGATACAAAACGTCCCAGTCAATTCCCCCTCCCCCCGCCACACACTCCCCTGCTTCATAGACCACCTCCCAGCTCATCCGTGCGGGTTCTTCAGACTCCACACGCGGCTCATTAGCCGTCTCAGAATCCTGGTAATTGGACTGAAAGAAAGTCACACACAACCTCGAGAGACCACCTTAGAAGAAGATTGTGTTGATATGCTACCAGGACAACAGTCGATTAGGAAGGCAGTTCACCAGGGTCTTCTCTCAGGTGATTAGGGAATAAATGATAAATGATGGCGTTTATGGTCAGCATGGCATGGTCATGTATTGGTTGGTGTAAGTTTTTATATTGCCAGATATAAGATTGGGGTTCAACTTCTGCCACTGTCTAAAGGAAGTTTGTACATTCTCCCTGTAACTGAGTGGGTTTCCTCCAAGTTCTCTGGTTTCTTTGCACGTACGAGTCATGGTTAGTAAGTTGTGGGCATGCTAGGTCAGTGTTAAATGCGTGGTGACATGGTGGGCTACCTCCAGCAAATCCTTAATGCAAACGACAGATTTCACTGTATGTTTTGAAGTACATGTGACCAGTAAAGTTAATTTTTATCTTCAATCTTTCATCTTTATCTTTACATCCCTATTCTGTAAATTGATGTGTAGCATTGCTCCAGAAAGATCAGAGATGAGAGACTGTCAGCAAACTTAAGTTTTTTTTCAGTATTTATTTCTGGAATGTAGCCTTCACCAGCAATCGTCACACACCCTTATCCCTGGATGGCCTTGGTTCAATGGAAGTGAGCAGTGAACTTGATCTGATAATGATTTTAAACAAGAAATAACCAGGCTATTTTACTCTGAGGGAGGTTAACTGCATTGGTATGGAGCCATTTTCTTGGGATATATCCTCTGTGGCCACTTTACACCTGTACACCTCCTCTTTAATGCAAATATCTAATCAGCCAACCATGTGGCAAAACTCTATGCATAAAAGCATGCAGACATGGTCAGGTGATCTGTACATACCAACTGTGTTGTGAAAGAGGCACAGCTGCACTTCTTTCACCTCAGACGGTTGAGGAAGTTTGGTATGGGCCCCCAAATCCTAAGAACTTTCTACAGGGGCATAATTGAGAGCATCCTGACTGGCTGCATCACTGCCTAGTATGGGAACTGTACTTCCCTCAATCGCAGGATTCTGCAGAGAGTGGTGTGGACAGTCTGGTGCATCTGTAGATGTGAGCTTCTCACTATTCAGGATATTTACAAAGACAGGTGTGTAAAAAGGGCCCGAAGTATCACTGGGGACCTGAGTCACCCCAAACACAAACTGTTCCATCTGCTACCATCTGGGAAATGGTACTACAGCATAAAAGCCAGGACCAATGGGCTCTGGGACATCTTCCACCAGGCCATCAGACTGATTAAATCATGCTAATGCAATTGTATTAGTATGTTATATTGATTGTCCTGTTGTACATACTATTTGTTACAAATTGCTATAAATTGCACATTGCACATTTAGACAGAGACATAATCTAAAGATTTTCACTCCTCATCTATATGAAGGATGTAAGAAGTAAATTCAATTCAATTCAATTCAATTGTTGCTTAGACTAAACATCTGAATGGGGAAGACATGTGATCTAAGTGACTTTGACCATGGAATGATTGTTGGTGCCAGACGGGATGGTTTGAGTATCTCAGAAAAGGATGATCTCTTGGGATTTTCATAGTTTACAGAGAATGGTGCAAAAAAACAAAAAAACATCCAGTGAGCAGGTGTGTGAGAGAAAACACCTCATTAATAAGAGAGGTCAGACTGGTTCAAGCTGACAAGAAGGTGACAGTAACTCAAATAACAACACATTACAACGGTGATGTGCAGAAGAGTATCTCTGAAAGCACAACATGTTGAACCTTGAAGTGGATGGGTTACAGTAGCAGGAGACCATGAACATACACTGTGGCCATTTTTTAGGGACAGAAGGTACTTAATAAAGTTGCCACTGAGTCTAGATGGTAAATTGCTTTACATGACATTCATGATTATTTTTACTGATTCCTGCCTTTTATTACCAATTTTATTTTAAAAAATGAGAAATCTCAGATGGTTATGGTGAGATATGCATTCCTTTAGATTATTAATCTATGACTCTTTAGTAGCACAGTACAGCGATGTGAGTGCTAAGCCATTATAGCCTGTTAGTAATGGTACATTGTACTTCATTCTAATGGTACATTAAATACCATCAGTCGCAAAGATCCAAAAGAAAGACTGCAGCATGGTTTAACTTGACAGTGCAAAATGTGCTCTGCTAACATCGAGAGAAGAAGGGGCTGTGGTTTATCTGGGCTTCCCTTCTAGATTTGACACCCTGCACAAAATTACAGGGTGACCAGCAGCAAACAAGTGTTCCACAAAACTGATACCCAATAAGAATAACCGTGACGGGTGGATGCTGTAACTATTTGGTTTCACTAGAACAAATGGACCCAGACTCGGTAGTTCCTCCGAGACTCACTTTATTGTTAATACAGAGCAGAGAATAGAGAGCTGCGAGAAATGCTTTATCTTGTACACTACCTACACCACTAATAGGTGGGGCTAACTTAAGCAACCCCTAGTATTCTACACCGCCGAGTATACTTAGCAACGTCTGCGTGGTCCCTGAAGCAAGAGATCAACCGTGGACTGGCTAGGGTGAAGGTTCTTGGCGTTGGTTTCGCTGCTCAGCCCGAAGGTGGGACCCAGGCGAGTGGTCTGCCCAAGAAAGAACTTGCCCACCTTTATAGTACTATCGCCACCTCCCAGTCCAGCTAGAAGGGGCTCGGCGTCCAATCCAACGCTTACGCGACCCTAACTTGGGCCAATCCTAGTCCTGGCCACGTATTAAGCCAACGTACCTGCAAGTACCATAATTGGCCTTTGCCCCCTCAGGGAGAATGCATCCTATTAATCTTACAACCAAACACTGTAAAAAAAAACATTCTTTAGAGACAAGGTGATTAATTACTTTTACACAAATCATCACTTTTAGCTGACTCTCAGGCATGTTATCCGGTAGACCAGAGTCACATATTGTCCTCCCCTTATCTAGAATCAAGGGTCAATCTACCCAACAACATAACAGGCCCACAAATTCCTAACTATTAACCATTTCCCTGCCGTGCCAATTTTCATACCCGCACACCTACCCATACACCATACACTGACCTATACAATTGGGTATGTCCACCTTCCATTGAAGTGAATTGGAAGGACAAAGGCAGTCTCTGTGAGCACATCGTTAATACGTTGTCTTTTCAACCTGCCTGTGCTTATCTCTGAAAAATATAACTGAGGCCGGGGGAGTGGAGAACAGTGAGTTGCAATGTTTATCAATCAGGTCAAAGGAAATCTTATGGGCAGTGGCAATATGTCTGCAAGCTCTTAACTGCATTGGACTCGTTACTTTGGATGCTGCCTATAAAATGCTGCAAAAGGCTCATAAAATTATTTTCAAATTGTGTATTTTCATTTAAAAATTTTTAAGGGCTGGCATAGAATTGCCAAGGCTTAAAACCCCCCAGACTGATTGTTTGAACTGACTAACACTAAATGTACTACAGGCGACACCCACATTATGGAGGCATAGATGACTGTATCTATTATCTTCTGTAATGCAGCCTCCATTTTCCCATTGAACCCCATGTTATAAGTGGAGGTGCATTCTTCCAGCCTGTTTTTCTCTCATATTAATCAAAATCAGAAAGCTAGGGAATCTCAGTGGGTCAGTCAGCATCTATAGAGGGTGGAGGTGGTTGGAGGAGCAACACCTTATATAGCCTCCAAATTGATGGCATGAACATTGATTTCTCAAACTTCCAGTAGTTGTCTGCTCTTCTCTCCTTCACCATTCCCCATTCCTGTTACCCTCTAACAACTTATCTTCTTACCTGTCAATCACCTCCCCCTGGTGCTCCTCCCCCTTCCCTTTCTTCTATGGTCTTCTGTCCTCTCCTATCAGATTCCCCCTTCTCCAGCCCTTTATCCCTTTCGTCAGCTTCCCAGCTCTTTACTTCACCCCCACCTCTCACCTATCCACTACCACCTTGTACTTCTTCCTCTCATCCTCCCATTCTGACTCCTCTACTTCCTTTCCAGTCCTGATGAAGGGCTTGAAACATCGACTGTTTACTCTTTTCCATAGACACTGCCGGCCCTGCTGAGTTCCTCCAGCATTTTGTGTGCGTTGCCTTGGATTTCCAGCATGGGCAGATTTTCTCATGTCTGTGATCTACAGCGGGTGCTCTGGTTTCCCCCACATTCCAAAGACGTGTGGGTTAGAGTTAGGACAGTGTGCGCATGCTATATTGTCGCCTGAAGCATAGAGTCATTGAAAGGTACAGCACAGGTACAGGCCCTTCAGCCCATCTTGTCCATGCCAAACCATTAAAACTACCTACTCCTATCCATGTATTTATCCAAACTTCTGGCGACACTTGTGCAGTGCCCCCAGCACTATCCCCCAACTGTTTTGGTTGTTGACACAATTGACGCATTTCACTGTATGCTTCAATGTTTCGTTGTACATATGACAAATAAAGTTTATCTAAATCTAATCTAATCTTGCGGATTAGGAACGTATTTGGAAGTGGGGGTGTTGAGTGAAGAGATTGGGGGGGTTCATGGGTGTAGAAAGGTGGTGTAGAAGGAGTTGAGGGGAGGGGTAATGAGTTAAAGCATGGTAGCAGTGGAAGTGTAGAAAAGGCCGGAGGAATTACTCTAAGGAGATGGAGTACGAGCTGGCCACGGCCACTGCGGCTGCTCACAACGCCTCACAGATGAACAGCGTGGCAGTGCTACACTCTGAGATGCTTGTTCATATCCTCAGGTTAGAGGGAGAGGCTGCCAACCCAATTAATTTGATAATGGTATATCCAAATCGTATTGCCCCACAGTATAGAGTGACCACAGATAAAACAAACATTTGTTGTTTCTTTCACATCTTTTTCCCACATAACATCCGTAAGAAGGAATTTTGTTCCATATCTCAGATTTTCGGGTAGTGATTTATAAATTCCAGAGAACAGAATTTCTGTAACATGAAAAGCTGTAACATGGGGGTTGCCTGTTGAACGGGTCAGGAAGCAGTATGAACATAAAGGGTCATTGAACGACTGAAGTTGAAGGCAGTAGTCCTATTAGATTTCCACAATATACACTGCATGTCCACTTTATTAGGTACATCCTATACATAACAAAGTGGCCACCTAGTATGTTTATGTTCTTTTGCTGCTGTAGCCCATCCACTTCAAAGTTTGGTCCGTTGTGTGTTCAGAGACGCTCTTCTGCACACCACTGCTGTAATGCATGGTTATTTGAGTTAATATTGCCTTCCTGTCAACTTGACTCAGTCTGGCCATTCTCCTCTGACTTCGCTCATTAAAAACGCTCTTTTCACCCACAGAACCTATGCTCAATGGATGCTTTTTTTTTTGTTCTTTGCACCATTTTCTGTAACTTTAGATACTGCTGTGCGTGAAAATCCCAAGAGATCAGCAGTTTCTGAGATACTCAAACCACACTGTCTGGCACCAACAATCATTCCACAGTTAAAGTCACTTAGATCACATTTCTTCCTCATTCTGATGTTTGGTCTGAACAACAACTGAACCTCTTGACCACGTTTGCATGCTTTTGTGCATTGAGTTGCTGCCACAAAATTGGCTGATTAGACATTTGCATCAATGAGAGGCGTACATTTGTATCTAATAAAGTGGCCATTGAGTGTATTTACAAATTGATGTTTAATTCTGTCCCTCTAAAGTTTTCCTCTAATGGTTTAATGTTTACTTTCACTATCTTGTGTTTGTTGAAGACGCAGATTCAGAAGTTTCCCTGATACGATTATCACAGTGCTTGAGAAAGGGAGTGCCCAGCTTTCGTTTGGGCATGGTAATATGGAGCACTTGTAATGCTACCCCTCAGGATTAAGCAACTTTCCTGTGAAGAATGGTCACATGCTAGAGTTTCCTGGAACCTATGACTCGGCAAAATCAGAGGGGAAGGGAATCTTTATTTGTGCTACCTCCAAAGTCATCATATTGACTGCAAAAATGGCACAGGAACTGTGGTGCTGAGAATGAAGAGCTCTGGGAATGAAACAGAGTGCAGTTGCAAACATGTTGCAATAGGAATGTTTTTACTTTGGATGCAAGGGTTAAACAAATGATAGCTTAGGTATTCAGTGAGGTAATTCCAGGCACCTGGTGTACTATCCTTGTTTATAATGGTGCCTTACATGCAATGATTTTCCTGGGGTCTAGTCTATGCTTACCTCCAATTCACTTTTGTTTATATCCTCTAAGCTCCATTTTTTTTGGTGTTCTAATGGAGTCAACACACACAGATCATATTCTGTTTCCCCAGGTCCAAGATTAAAGGGGATTCGATAGTTAGGGGGACAGATAGGTGATTCTGAAGCAACAAAAGAGATGCCAGGGTGGTGTGTAGCCTCCCGGGTGCTGGGGTCAGGATGTCTTTCAGTGGTTGCAGAATATTCTTGAAGGGGAGGGTGAGCAGCCAGAGGTTGTGGTACATATTGGTACCAATGACATAGGCAGGAGAGGGGTAGAAGTCCTGAGTAGTAAGTTTAGGGAGTTAGGAAGGAGGCTGAAGAACAAGGTGGAACTCTCCGGATTACTCCCGGTGCCATGAGCTAGGGAAGGGCAGAACAGGAGGACAGCGCAGACGAATGAGTAGCTGAGGAGATGGTGCAGGGGGCAGGGTTTCAATTCTTGGATCATTGGAACCTTTTCTGGGGAAGGGGTGTCCTGTACAAGTGAGACGGTGTGCACCTGAACTGGAGGGGAACCAATATTCCGAGAAGGCTTGCTATGTTATCGTGGAGGATTTAAATTCGATTTGCAGGGGGGTGGGAACTGATGTGAAGAGGCAGAGGACAGGCCGGTTGGCATGTAAGTGGAGACGGCTTGTAGAGAGCTTCTATGGAAAGCTAGGCAGAGGATAAAGCAAAGTTGCACTCAGCCAGATGGTTTGAGATGTGTCTATTTTAATGCAAGAAGTATCATAAACAAGGCAGATGAACTTACAGCATGGACCAATATGTGGAACTATGACATTGTGGCCATTACAAACAGAGACTTGGATGTCTCAGAAGAAGGAATGGCTGCTGAATGTGCTGGGCTTCAGATGTTTCAAAAAAGGACAGGGAGGGAGGCAAAAGAAGTGGGGTGTGGCATTGCTAATCAGGGATAGTATAACAGCCATAGAAAAGAAGGACGTCATGGAGAGATTGTCTATTGAGTCATTGTGGGTGGAATTCTGAAACAGGAAGGGGGCAATAACTCTACCTGGTGTTTTTTTTTATAGACCCCCCCCCCAATTGTAATAGAGACATCAAGGAGCAGATAGGGAGGCAGATTCTGGAACATGGCAATAATAGGGTTGTTGTGATGGGTGATTATAATTTTCCTAATATTGGAAACTGGAAGACTGGCATCTCCTTAGAGCAAGGGATTTGGATGGAGTTTGTTATGTGTATCAGGAAGTTTTCCTGACGCAATATGTAGATAGGCCAACTAGAGGAGAGGCTGTACTTGATCTGGTATTGGGAAATGAACCTGGTCAGGTGTCAGATCTCTTGTTGGGAGAGCATTTTGGAAGTAGTGATCACAACTCTATCTCCCTTACCTGGAGAAGGATAGGAGCAGACAATTTGGGAAAACACTTAATTGGGATGGGGGAAATACAATGCTATTAGGCAGAAACTTGAAAGCATACATTGGGAGCAGATGTTCTCAAGGAAATGCATGGCAGAAATGTGGCAAATATTGAGGGAACATTTGCATGGTGTTCTGCATAGGTATGTTCCATTGAGGCAGAGAAAGGATGGTAGGGTTAAAGAACCATGGTGTACAAAGGATGTAGAAAATCTAGTTAAGAAGAAAAGAAAAGCTTACGAAAAGTTCAAGAAACTAGGTACTGTTGGAGGTCTAGAAAATTACAAGGTTGCCAGGAAGGAGCTTAAGAATGGAATTAGGAGAGCTAGAAGGGGCCATGAGAAGGTCTTGGCTAGCAGGATTAAGGAAAATCCCAAGGCATTCTAAAAGTATGTAAAGAGCAAGTGGATGAGCCGTGTGAGGATAGGACTAATCAGGTGCGATAGTGGAAACATGCATGGAGTCAGAGGAGGTAGCAGAAGTACTTAATGAATACTTGCTTCAGTATTCACCAGGGAAAAGGACCTTGGCAATTGTGGGGATGACTTACAGTGGACTGAAATGCTTGAGCATTTAGACATTAAGAAAGAGGATGTGTTGGAGCTTTTGAAAATCATTAAGTTAGCTAACTCACCAGGTCCAGACAAGATATACCCCAGGCTACTGTGGGAGGTGAGGGAGGAGATTGCTGAGCCTCTGGTGATAATCTTTTGCATCAATAGGGATGGGAGAAGTACCAAAGGATTGGAGGGTTGCAAATGTTGTTACTTTGTTCAAGGAAGGGAGTAGAGATAACCCAGGAAATTATAGACCAGTGAGTCTTACTTCAGTGGTGGGCAAATTGTTGGAGAAGATCCTGAGAGGTAGGATTTATGAGTATTTGAAGAAACAATCTAATTAGGGATAGTCAGCATGACTTTATCAGGGGCAGGTTGTGCCTTATGAGCCTGATTGAATTCTTTGAGGATGTAACAAAACACATTGATGAAGGTAGAGCAGTGGATGTAGTTGTCATGGTCCGGATCGGAGTCCCTTTAAATTTACCTTGTTTATGTTGCGATCCGGACTGTTGATTCCCTGTTTTCCCATGTCCCTCGACTTTGGTGATTAGAGGCAATTAACGCTCGGCTGAACCAGTAGTTTATAGTCTCCGGCTTTCAGCCGTTCAGTATGGGAGTGTCTGCAAAGTCACAGCGTGCCAATGTCATCTGGCCGGAGCAAGCCTTGTCTTTGACCGAAACGAGTGTCGGTAATTCGCCTCTCCTCACCGGAGCAACCCCATCCAGTTACCTCGCCAAAGCGAGCCTGCAAAGTTTCTTCACCGAGGTGGGTCCGTCAGTTAACCCACCGGAGGGAATCAAGAACCGCTGTCTACTGTTCCCGGGTCGAGTCGAGAGCTCACCACTACCCGGAGGCTCCAAGTCAAGTCCTGGCTCCGGCGGCATTCTAGCACCAAGTCGAGTCCTGGCCCTGGCGGCATTCTAGCACCAAGTTGAGTCCTGGCCCTGGTGGCATTCTAGCACCAAGTTGAGTCCTGGCCCTGGTGGCATTCTAGCACCAAGTCGAGTCCTGGCCCTGACGGCATTCTAGCACCAAGTTGAGTCCTGGCCCTGGTGGCATTCTAGCACCAAGTCGAGTCCTGGCCCTGGCAGCTTCCCAGTTCTGAGTCAAGTCCTGGCCCTGGCGGTCTGTGATTCCTGTCCTACCCTCTTGTCTGAATGCCTTCTCTGCCCCTCTCGCCTCTAGCCCTCATCTGCAGCCCCCGCCTGCAATTCGGTCTAGTTCCATCACCGAAGCTAGATAGGTACTGTCTGGTGTTCATTCGTGTTGGTTTTGTCTTGTCTTGTCCTTGCCTCCGTGGGGTAAGTCAGGCCGTCTTGCCGTTGCCCCGCGGGGGGTCATGTTCTGTCTTGTCTTGTCCTTGCCTCGGTGGGGTAAGTCAGGCCATCTTGCCGTTGCCCCGCGGGGGGTCATGTCTTGTCCTCGCCTCCGTGGGGTTGGTCAGGCCGTGGGGCAACGGCAAGTGTCATGAGTCCCGGCCCTATGTCCTGTACCCAAGGAGGTGTCCCGACTCTCTGTTCTGTGTGTGAATCCCAGCCCTATGTCCTGTACCCAAGGAGGGGTCCTGACTCTGTGTTCTGTGTATGTGTCCATGGTTCCCATGTACCTGCTCTCCCGAGACAAAGGCTCTGTGTTCCCATGTTCCTCCTCTCCCTAGCCCATGTTATGTCCTTGCCTGGTTCTGGGCTCCGAGCCCGAGGCAAGACCCAGGTACTGGGTCCTTGCCCAGTCCCTGGCTCGGAGTCCATACCGTAGCCTCTTCATGTCTCCTCTAGTTTTGGGAGCCGATTCCAAGTCCAAGCCCAGACCCTTGGTCCCAGCCTAGTCGTAGTCCTGAGTCTTTGTCCAGTTCGCTATTCCTGCTCCTGCCTTGCTCTCCTGGTATCGAACAATAAACTAAATCTAAGTAACCTCACAAGATGTGTCTTGCATTTGGGTCCACCCTTGCTCCCAATGCCCCGCCATTGTGACAGTAGTGTATATGGATTTCAGTAAATCATTTGATAAGGTTCCCCATGCATGGTTCATTCAGAAAATAAGGAGGCATGGGATCCAAGGAGACCTTGCTTTGTGGATCCAGAATTGGCTTGCCCACAGAAGGCAAAAGGTGGTTGTAGATGGTTCATATTCTGCATGGAGGTCAGTGACCAGTGGTGTTACACAGGGATCTGGGATCTCTCTTCTTTGTGATTTTTATAAATGACCTGGATGAGGAAGTATAAGAGTTTTATTATTAAGTTTGCTGATGACACAAAAGTTGGGGGTGTTGTGGATAGTCTGGAGGGATGTCAGAGGTTACAGCGGGACATTGATAAGATATAGAACTGGGCTGAGAAGTGGCAGATGGACTCCAACCCAGATAAGTGTGAAGTGGTTCGTTTTGGTTGGTCAAATTTGAAGACAGACTATATTATTAATGGTAAGATTCTTAGCAGTGTAGAGGATCAGAGAGACCTTAGGGTCCTTGTCCATAGGACACTCAAAGATGGTGCGCAGGGTAACAGTGTTGTTAAGAAGGCTTAAGGTGTGTTAGCCTTCATCAACCATGGGATTGAATTCAAGAGCCATGAGGTAACATTACAGACCTTAGTTATATCCCACTTGGAATACTGTGTTCAGTTCTGGTCACCTACTACAGGAAGGATGTCGATACTTCTGAGAGTGCAGAGGAGATTTACAAGGATGTTGCATGGATTAGAGAGCGTGCCTTATGAGAATAGGTTGAGTGAACTTGGCCTTTTCTCCTTGGAGCAACAAACGATGAGAGGAGACTTGATAGAGGCATATAAGCTGATGAGAGGCATTGATCGTACGGATAGCTAGAGGCTTTTTCCCAGGGCTGAAATGGCTAACACGAGGGGGCATAGTTTTAAGGTGCTTGGAAGTAGATACGGGGGGCTGTCAAGGGTAAGATTTTCACACAGAGAGTTGTGGGTGTGTGGAATGCACTACCAGCGATGGTAGAAGCAGATAGAATAGGGTCCTCTGAGAGACTCTTAGATAGGTACATGAAGTTTAGAAAAATAGAGGGCTATGTGGTAGGGAAATTCTGGACAGTTTCTAGGGTAGGCTACATGGTTGGCACAAGATTGTTGTGGGCCGAAGGACCTGTAATGTGCTGTAGATTTCTATCTATGATAAACCTGATTCTGATATGGGTTTCAATTGTGCACTGAGCTTGAGAAAGGGACAGAGGGAGGGAGGGGAGTGGGAAGCACCATTCTGTCAGGATTAATAAACCAATTGTTCGTAATCAAATGGCTTTGCCTGATGTCTCAGGGCAGGGTGTATCTGCTCCCTCGCCACCCCCCGACCCTGGCATTCCTCCTCTTTCACTTGACTCACATCTGTCCAGCGGCTCTCCACCCTCACCAATCCCACCAGATTTACAAATTCATTCTTGGCTCTATATTGACAAATACAGTAGTACTGTGTAAAAAGTCTTAAAGCACTTTACTTATATATGTGTATCTAAGACTTGCACAGTACTGTATGTAATACTTGGGCAGTTAGAAAATGCCATATAACATAGCCGGTGCACCGTTTCTCTTGGAATTGGCATGTGAAGATAATTTCCATTATGATTCTAGATGCTAAATCCAAATTGGATTTCAGGGAGCCATGCTTGGGCCACCAGAAGGAGGTGTTTGAGGATGATCTTAGTGATAATGTTCCCTGCAGAAGATGTCAGGGTGACTCCCATAAATTTATTGTGGCTGAATTTGATTCCCTTAGGGAAGGTGTTTAAGCTGTTATCTGGAATGAAAGACTGTTTGGGCGATGACATAGCCTAATAGGTGCTGCTTATAGCAGATCTCAATATATAGAGTACAATACAGGAACAGAAGCCTCGGCCCATCGAGTCCGTGCTGAAATTATTCTGTCTTGTCCCATTGACCCGCACCCCAACCATAGCCCTCCACACCCTTCCCATCCATATACTTATCCAAACCTCTCTTGAACCCGCATCCACCACTTCCACTGCTGGCTCATTCCATACGTGTATCACCCTCTGAGTGAAGAAGTATTCTTTAAATATCTCACCTTTACTCTTAACCTATGGCCACTAGTTCTATTGATTCTATTATGGTTCTTGGATTTACTGAGTATGCCCACAAGAAAATGAACCTCAGGGTTGTATATGGTGATATATATGTTCTTTGATAATAAATTTACTTTGAACCTATTTCAAGGTCAATCTAACCCTTCCCTCCCATTTTACTTTCATCCATGTGCATATCTATAGTAGAGTTTCTTAAATATCCCTAATGTATCTGCCTCTATAATTAAGATTCAAGATTCAAGATTCAAAAAACTTTATTGTCATTCTAACTGTACATCAGCTCTGCAGGGCAGAATGAGACAGTGTTTCTCAGGAGCAGTGCAATCATAACAAATGCAACACTAAAATATAAACATAACAATAAATAGTAAAACACAACAGCCAATGTCAGTTAAAAAATGAGTGAAATACATGTTAGTAGGGAAGTGGTGTTAGGTAAATTGAAGGGATTGAAGGCAGATAAATCCCCAGGGCCAGATGGTCTGCATCCTAGAGTGCTTAAGGAAGTAGCCCAAGAAATAGTGGATGCATTAGTGATCATTTTTCAAAACTTGTTAGATTCTGGACTAGTTCCTGAGGATTGGAGGGTGGCTAATGTAACCCCACTTTTTAAAAAAGGAGGGAGAGAGAAACCGGGGAATTATAGGCCGGTTAGCCTAACGTCGGTGGTGGGGAAACTGCTGGAGTCAGTTATCAAGGATGTGATAACAGCACATTTGGAAAGCGGTGAAATGATCGGACAAAGTCAGCATGGATTTGTGAAAGGAAAATCATGTCTGACGAATCTCATAGAATTTTTTGAGGATGTAACTAGTAGAGTGGATAGGGGAGAACCAGTGGATGTGGTATATTTGGATTTTCAAAAGGCTTTTGACAAGGTCCCACACAGGAGATTAGTGTGCAAACTTAAAGCACACGGTATTGGGGGTAAGGTATTGGTGTGGGTGGAGAATTGGTTAGCAGACAGGAAGCAAAGAGTGGGAATAAACGGGACCTTTTCAGAATGGCAGGCAGTAACTAGTGGGGTACCGCAAGGCTCAGTGCTGGGACCCCAGTTGTTTACAATATATATTAATGACTTGGATGAGAGAATTAAATGCAGCATCTCCAAGTTTGCGGATGACACGAAGCTGGGTGGCAGTGTTAGCAGTGAGGAGGATGCTAAGAGGATGCAGAGTGACTTGGATAGGTTGGGTGAGTGGGCAAACTCATGGCAGATGCAATTTAATGTGGATAAATGTGAAGTTATCCACTTTGGTGGCAAAAATAGGAAAACAGATTATTATCTGAATGGTGGCCGATTAGGAAAAGGGGAGGTGCAATGAGACCTGGGTGTCATTATACACCAGTCATTGAAAGTGGGCATGCAGGTACAGCAGGCGGTGAAAAAGGCAAATGGTATGCTGGCATTTATAGCGAGAGGATTCGAGTACAGGAGCAGGGAGGTACTACTGCAGTTGTACAAGGCCTTGGTGAGACCACACCTGGAGTATTGTGTGCAGTTTTGGTCCCCTAATCTGAGGAAAGACATCTTTGCCATAGAGGGAGTACAAAGAAGGTTCACCAGATTGATTCCTGGGATGGCAGGTCTTTCATATGAAGAAAGACTGGATGAACTGGGCTTGTACTCGTTGGAATTTAGAAGATTGAGGGGGGATCTGATTGAAACGTATAAGATCCTAAAGGGATTGGACAGGCTAGATGCGGGAAGATTGTTCCCGATGTTGGGGAGGTCCAGAACGAGGGGTCACAGTTTGAGGATAGAGGGGAAGCCTTTTAGGACCGAGATTAGGAAAAACTTCTTCACACAGAGAGTGGTGAATCTGTGGAATTCTCTGCCACAGCAAACTGTTGAGGCCAGTTCTTTGGCTATGTTTAAGAGGGAGTTAGATATGGCCCTTGTGGCTACGGGGGTCAGGGGGTATGGAGGGAAGGCTGGGGCGGGGTTCTGAGTTGGATGATCAGCCATGATCATAATAAATGGCGGTGCAGGCTCGAAGGGCCGAATGGCCTACTCCTGCACCTATTTTCTATGTTTCTATGTAAAATCAAGTTATAAATGTCCAGTACAAGTTAAAAGTGTCCAAAGCAGAGTTAGGTGGAGCAGCTATTTAGCAGTCTGACTGCCTGTGGGAGGAAGCTGTTTAGTAGCCTTGTGGCTTTAGTTTTAATGCTCCTGTAACGTTTGCCTGATGGCAGAAGAACAAACAGTTCATGGAGAGGGTGTGAGGGGTCTTTAATGATGTACCGTGTCTTCTGGAGGCATTGGCTCTGAAAGAGGTCTTGGACAGAAGGTAGGGAGACCCCAATAACCTTCTCTGCTCCCCTAACCACCCTTTGCAAGGCTTTTTTGTCGACAGCACTGCAAGCTGGAGTACCAGGTTGTGATGCAAAAGGTCAGCACACTCTCAACCACGCCTCTGTAGAATGTAGTTAAGATGTTAGTGGGGAGTGATGCTTGTTTAAGCTTCCTCAGAAAGTGCAATCTCTGCTGGGCCCATTTCACAATCCCAGTGGTGTTCCTTGACCAGGTGAGATTGTCCAAGATCTGCACCCCAAGGAACTTTATATTTTCCACTCCCTCCACTGTGGAGCCGTGTTAGTGTTACTCTATCACAACACCGGCAACCCAGGGTCATTTGTGTCACTGTTTGTAAGAAGTTTGTACGTTCTCCCCACGACTGCGTGGGTTTCCTCAGGATGCCCCGATGTTCTCCCGCATTCAGAAAACATACGATTAGTGGGTAAATTGGTCACATGGGTGCAATTGGGTGGTGCAGACTTGTGCAGGAAGGATCTATTACCTCTAAATAAATAAATAAAAATAATTAAGTTTCCCTCCCACCCTGGTCATTCTCTCTTCTCCCTGCTTCCACTGAGCAGAAAATGTACAAGATTGAAAGTGAGACCCACCGGACCCAAGCTCAGTGTCTGTCCCACTATAATCAAATGCTTAAATGGACCTCTCATACACAAAGAATAAATTCTTGATCTCCAACCCTTGTTATGTCCCTTGTACTTTACTTACCTACATGTGGTGCACTTTCCGGTACCTTTCTGCATTCTCTTTTTACTGTCTTACTGTAATCTGGATTGCATGCAAGCCAAAACTTTTCACTGTATTGCAGTATCCCTGGCAATACCATAAGTCATAGGAGCAGAGTAAGGCCAAATGGCCCATCAAGTCTGTTAGATTAGATTAGATTAGATTAGATTATGAGGACACACAGTCCTCTTTTGTTGTCATTTAGTAATGCATGCATTAAGAAATGATACAATGTTTTTCCAGAATGGTATCACAGAAACACATGACAAACCGACTTAAAAACTGACAAAAACCACATAATTATAACATATAGTTACAACAGTGCAAAGCAATACCGTAATTTGATAAAGAACAGACCATGGGCACGGTAAAAGTCTCAAAGTCTCTCGGAAGTCCCATCATCTCACTCAGACGGTGAACCTCCAGCGCCGCAAACTTGCCGACGCAGCATCCCAGAAGCATCCGACCACAGTCCGACTCTGAACCTCTGACCAGCTCTTCGACACCAAGCACCATTTCTGCCGAGCGCTTCGACCCTGACCCCAGCAACAGGCAATAGGCAAAGCCGAGGATTTGGGGCCTTCCCCTCCGGAGATTCATGATCGCACAGTAGCAGCGACAGCGAAGCGGGCATTTGAGAAGTTTCTCCAGGTGTTTTTCCGTGCTTCTTCACGTCTGTCTCCATCAAATCAGGATTGTGCACAGCATCCTACTTCACAGATACGATACCATTTGGATCTGCCGCGCGCGCTGCGTCGCGCTGCCATCTTCTCCTCCCTCCTGTCATTTTATCATGGTAGATCCATCCTTTTTAACCTGATTCTCCTATAAGACTATAAGCTAATAACAATACATCATAGTATTGTAAAATTTTCTCTAAACTGTTCAACCAAATATAGTACAACACATCCTGGTGAATCTTCTCTGCACTGTCTCCAGGGTAACTGTATCTTTCCTGTAATATGGAGACCATAACTATATACAATCCACTAACTGTGGCCTCTAAAAGATGTATTGTACAAGTTAAAACATAATGTGCTAGAAGGAGAGGTTGGACGGACTAGACTTGTTTGCTCTGGAGCAATACAGCCTGAGGGGAGACCTGACAGAAGTTTATAAAATTATGAGAGGCACAGACAGTCAGAAACTTTTTACCAGGGTTGAAAAATCTAAAACTAGAGGGCATGCACTTAAGGTAAGAGAAAGCTCACATGAGGCAGGATTTTTCTTTACACAGAGTAGTGCGTGTCTAGAATGTGCTGCAGGGTGGTGGTGGAGGCATATGCAAAGCATGCACTTAAAGAGAATTTTATGTAGACACTTGAATGTGCAGACTTTAGAGGGATACGGGCCAAGGGTAAATGGGTTTATTATTGTCACATGTACTGAGTAGAGTGAAAACTTATTTTGCAATCTATTCATACAGATAATTATTTAGAGCACTGTGGTAGTATAAGGTAAGGGATTGATTTGATTAGGTAGCATAAATTTAACATCGTGAGCCAAAGGCCCTGTTTTTGTCTATATAGTTTAATAGTTCCAAATGTTATATTTTGTGCATTTAGCATAAATTATGTTTATCTTTTTCCATGCAACAACCATGGTTTTATTGTTTATTTAAAAATTGTCTTTCAGTCGGCCGACGAGCGGTTGCTGTGGAAGGAGTCGAACCCCAGCCGGGCGGCCTCCGAGGCCCGGGGCCTGGCAGCGGCCTTGCGCTGCGACTCCCGGCTGCTCTGGAGCCTGCTGCCAGCCGCGCTCCTCTTCCAGCCCACGATGTGAAGATGGTGGAGGGCCCAGGCCGCGACACAACGCTCCCGATCCCAACTCATCCCACCCATCCCCGGAACACGCACCAGTAGGACCGTCTCCACGATCGCCGCCCGCTCCTACACTCACCCCGCACCGGGGACCAGCAGAACATTTGACACACAAAAAAAGGGGCACGAAAGGTTTGTGCAGCGTCGTCAAAGGTATATAAACACGGCCCACGCTCGCACCGGAAAACTGGACATCGCATCTCAACCGGAGAAGAGCAAATCAGCCGCACACAAGCCCAATAAGCCATTCAGCGACGCACATTTTCTCCGGGGGAACCATTTTAGTGCCGCGCATTTCTTCTCGGGGAAGTCATTCAGCGACGCACATTATTTTCGGGGAAGCCAATTAATGACGCACGTTGCTAGGATACGGGACCTCCATCAGCAACAGGGTGGCTCCTTGTCTCCTTCAAGTAAGGATCTTCGCTCTCCTTTACACTACTTTCAAAGACAATTCAGAAAATCATTACTAAAATACAGTTTAATAAGCTTCTGTGCCCATGTTGTGATGTTCAAGGTCGGATTTCACTAATGCATTATAAATAGTTGTAAAGTATAGAGAATGAATTTAAACGCCTTATTACCCGAGTTTGGTATTAAGGGTCTATTGCATTAAATGGAAGCTTGGTGCATTTTTAAACAATTGCCATTTAATTCCACTATTTTAAGGGTTAACAGCTAATTCTCTAACTGGGGGGAAATTGGTAGGCAGTCGGTACCCCCCCCCCGTCAGCATTGGTGCACATTCGGGATTTCCTCGCATATCTCCAGCCCATCGTCTTCAGAAAGACCTCATCCATCTTCTCACTCTGAAAATGCAGCATCCCAAAGAGAGATAAGCATGGAAAGTGCTGGGGAAACTCATCAGGTTAGACAACATTTGTAGAAAGAGGAACAATCAATATTTCAAGTCTGGGTCTCTTTCCACAGATAGTGCCCTACCCGCTGACTGTTTCCGGCTTTTTTTTTCTGTGCTTTTTGCAAAATTGCAACATCTGCATGGCTTTTTTAATTCCCAAAGAAAGATCATACTTTCATTTTGGACATTTTTAGTAACAATGATAATTCCTCGTTTTGTTAAAAAAGAGTTGTTTAGATTTGCAATTATGTTCAGTTGAAAGTTAAACCAAATAGCTTCAGAGTTCCCAAATATGTAAGATAAATTGTTCAGGTCATTTTTTTTTCATTGTGCAGGAGTGCTATGGGAACTAATTCCAGTGTTGCAGGTTCAATCCTGGTTCCTGTGCTCTCTATGTGGAGTTTTCATGTTCTTCCTGTGATCAGACCATAAGATATAGGAGCAGAATTAGGCCATTCAGATCATCAAGTCATTTCCAGCATTCAATCATAGATGATATTTTGCAACCCCATTCTCCCACATTCTTCCCTGCTTGGTTCCTTAATTAGTAAGGAAATTATGAATCTTTTCCTTAAATACACCCAATGATTTGGCCACCACAGCCCTCTGTGGCAACAAATTCCACCGATCAGTACCCTATGGCTGAAAAAATTCTTCTTCATCAGTTTTAAATATATTCTCTTTATCCTGGGACTGTTCCCTCAGATCTTGGACTTTTTGTCTGACAGAATGTGATCACATTCACACTTTCAAGGTATTTCAGAATTGGGTGGGTTTCAATGATATCAAACCCCATCTTTCTGAACACCATTGAGTGCAAGCCCAGATACATCAAACGCTCCTCCTCCAGGCCTTTCATTCCTGAAATCATTCTTGTGAACCTCCTCTGGACCCTCTCCAGGGCCTGCACAACTTTTCTGAGACGTAGTGCCCAAAGTTGCTCACAATATTCCAAATGAGGTCTAACTAACTCCTTTATAAAGCCTTAGTAATACATCCTTTTGTGTTCTAGCCCTCTTGAAATGAAAGCTAACTCTGCATTTGCTGTCTTTGGCATTGACTCGATTGGTAGGTTTTTGTTGGGCACTCTGGTTTCCTCCAACACCCTAAAGATATGCTGGTTGGAAGGTTAATTGGAAACAGTAAAAATGCCCCTGATTGTGTATGTGCGTGGGAGGAGAACTGAGTGGGGAGATGGGAATGTGAGAAGGAATACAGTGTAGGGAAATGGGATTGCTCGGAGGGCATTTGATAGTTTAAATGATGGCCTACTGACTTGGAAGAGAATAAGGAAGAAACAATGAAAATTAAATTCGCACTTAGCTATGAAGTTTAATTAATATTCTTGTACTTATCTCCTGACTGGTCCTGCTCCTTCATGCCACTTAGCCCAAAAACACCCCAGATGTAAATTATTTAATACTTTGTACAAATCTCTCCATGATGTGTTTGTGATAATTTATCAAAACTCTCCAAACTTTGGGCAGGTCCCGGTGGATTGGAAGATAGCGAATGTCGTGCCACTATTTAATGTAGGCTAAAGGCAGATAACTTTGGGCCAGTTAGCTTAATGTCTGTAGACAGGAAAATGCTTGAAGGTATTGTTATGGAAGAGATAGTGAGCCATCTGGATGGAACTGGTTTCAACAGGCAGTCACAGCATTGATTCATAAAGGGCAGGTCCCAGTTGGACAAACTTACTGGACTTCTTTGAGGATATAATGAACACACTGGATAGAGGGAGAGCAGGTGGATGCTGTATACTTGGATTTCCAGAAGGCATTTGATAAGGTGCTGCATAAAAAACTTTTCCATAAAATAAGGATGAATGGAATTGGGGTTAATGTATTAACATGGATAGAGAATTGGTTATCCACTGAAACCAGATGGGATAAATAGGATTCCTCTGGTTGGCAATCAGTGCTGAGTGGAGTGCCGCAGGGGTCGATGCTGGGCTCGCAATTGTTCACAATATAGGTTAATGATTTGGAAGCGGGGACTGAGTGAAAAGTGTGAGTCTAAGTTTACTGGTGGCACTAAACTGAGTAGAAAAAGCAAATTATACAGAGGATGCAGAGTAAATCCCCTTGCTCCCCAAAAGAAAAATTATGCAATGGAAAAAAGAAATCGCTGAATTTTGTTATTTAGTGGTTACATCTTACCAGTTTAAGAAATTCTGATTCCTGATACTTTACACACCAATGGTATTATGGGAATACCTTCATGATACATAATGGTTCAGCTGAGTCATAATCTCCTGAAGGTAAAGACTTGGTTTATGAACACTAACAAAGATTACAGAAGTTATGTCAGTCTTTGTGGAAGTGAGATACATTAACTCCTGAACAATGCAGAAGCATAGTTGTCTACTGCTAGCAGTGAAGAAGTAAGGTGAAATGGCAGTGCCTTGTGCCGGCATTTAGTAATGCACCCTGATAGCAGTATTGAATGTGAGTATTCTTTATGAGGTCATGGCCCAAAGCTTGTTCTCCCAAGTGACAATGGGCAGGAGTGGCCATCCTGAGCCTCAGTTGTTAAGCTGGAGGAAGTTTACTCATCTTGCACCTGTTTGAAATGACAAATCCCTTAGTGAGATTACACAACATTTGTCTTGTTGGCTTCAGGCCCGTGAATGTGTGACAGGTGAAAATGTCCAGATCTGAGGTCCACTGTAATACGAGTATTGATTATGCAAAATAATATTAAAAATCTGAATTAATATAGCAAATAAAAATAAAAATTGTGGCTCTCTCAATTGCTGGCAGTTTCTTCTCTCGTCACCTAGGAGATTGGTTAAGGTAACACAGATTTAAAGTAGAATGACCATAGGAGACAGACAGATAAGTCACTTAGAGAGTAAGTTGTCATTGGAATCTGTTGCTTGTGAGGGTGGTGAAAGTAGTTTTGGAAGTGATTTAGAATAAAAGAAAGAATAGCACTAATTTGATTTGTTCTCTCAGACTTGATGAGCCAAATGGCATTCTGCATTGCCTCATTTTTTGAATTCCTACAGAATTTGTTAATTTTCCCCTTAGTAAAAGTGCTGTCATCTGGCCTATTGTCATAGATATTAGCTATCATGCAGAGTCTAAGAATAGATTTTGCCTGCCCATAAACAGGTCTAATGGAGGTGCCCCTTGCAAATTCAAAGCTCTAACTTAAACCTAGTGCAACCAGAGGACAGTGTTTCTTGGAATAATGGAATCGTTTGCGTGAATATTTTAGGGCATGACGGAATAATTCACTCTCATGTGATAGTTCCACAGATGAATATTTTAACAGAAAATGTCATACAATTCTTTGCTGAGTCACTCCCTATCAGAAGCAAACACACATCCTATCATGTCATGATATTTTACAAAATACCAAGCCAGCTTTTTCTTGTTCCATTAACTTCAGTTGAAATTTAGCTGTTTATATTCCAGTCTGTGTAAAGATATGAGATTAGCTCATTCAGCCCTTCATGCTGGCAATGCCATTTATTAAGATCTTTACTAATCTTTCTCGTCAGCACTATTTTCTGTACCAATCCCGTACCTTTTTAATTCCTGCAAATTTAACTTTTTTTAAAATCTTGAATGCCCTCTGTGACTGAGCCTCCACTGCTCTCCTGGACGGAGAATTTCTAAGACTGACCAATCTGTGGTAAAGAAAGTTCTTCTCATCTGCCCTGAATAGCTGATCCCTGATTTGGATCCTGTGACCCCTGGTTCTAGACATGCCAGCCAAGGGAGGTCTGACCCTGCATCCAACCTGTCAAATTGTGTCCACTTCAATGAGATAAATTTTCATCCTTTTCACAAAACTCAGAGAGCAGAGGCTCAGTGCACTTATGATATTCTCATGCAATAGGAGAGAAATAAATGGGCAGTTATTTCATCTGAGTACTCTTTTAGCTGCTCAGTGCGGGCTACAGTCCATTCCAAGCATGCGCTGAAAGTTCCCCTTCCCAAGCTTCACTAAGGTCCTCAAGGGAATGTTTTTTTTGGGCTCGTCTCAGCCCAATGACTGATGGATACAGATTCAAGGCACCAATCCACCTATTCCAAAATTCAAGATGATGGGTGGAACAAATTTAAAAAAATACTGTTATTGATACAAAATAGAGCCTTTTGTTATAAAAATATTGTAGAATGTGAGAGGGATATTAGGCTGTTAACCCTTATAAACATTGCCTGCTGTGAACTCGCCCTTGAAAGCTTGTCCAGTAAGGCCACAGGCTATCAGCATTGCACCACTTGATGAATTGTTATCGAGCATATTTTCTAAAACTATAGATGTTTCTGTACAGAATCTTTTTAAAATCAGGCTGATTTTTCTGAAGTACACGTGGCCATGTTCGATGATGTAAGCGGGTATGTGCTAATCACCTCGCTCCTGGCTGATTTTGTCAAGGGTGGGGAACTGAAAGGTTTAACCTTACAAGTTAACGTATTAACCATTCCTTTCATGCAGCAGCTTTTGTTTTTTAATGTTGGTGTTCTGATTTGGAATCTAGGTGTTCAGTTGCGTGATGTATAATGTCTATTCTGCCAATTCTCTTACTCCCCCCTCCCCCCCACCCCACCCATCTCCCCCATCACCATGTGAAACCATTTGTCCATGCAGTGTTCTCGTTACGGCAACAAGTCTTTGTTCTTAGGAAGCAATGTATGAATTTTGTTTTGATTGTTATGAGTGATTTTTATTATCCATAATAAAATTGAAACAAATGTGATTTTGTTTGTCCTTTATTCACCTTGCATCGATACATGTCAGAAGGTGAATCTCAGAATGAAACCAGCATTCTATGCATTAATTCATTTCTTTGTAAATACTCATTGATTGCTTATTTCCAAGATCTCACCCCACACCTTTTTTTAAAATCTCCTTGCACCTAATAAAGTCGCTGCTGAGTGTATATGTTTGTGATCTTCTCCTGCTGTAGCCCATTCATTTTAAGGTTCAACATGTGGCATTCAGAGCTGCTCCTCTGCACAGCTCTGTTGTAAGACATGTTTATTTGAGTTACTGTTGCCTTCCTGTCAGCTTGAACCTGTCTGGCCATTCTCCTCGGACCTCTCTCATTAACAAGACATTTTCAACCACAGAACTGCTGCTCACTGGATGCTTTTTGTTTTACGTACCATTCTCTGTAACCTCTAGAGACTATTGTGTATGAAAATCCCAGGAGATCAGCAGTTTCAGAGATACTCAAACCACCCTGTCTGGCACCAACAATCATTTCATGGTCAAAATCACATAGATCACATTTCTTTGCCTTTCTAATATTTGGTCTGAACAACAACTGAACCTCTTGAGTATACCTGCATGCTTTCATGCCTTGAGTTGCTGCCACATGATTGACTGATTAGATATTTGCATTAATGAGCAGATATACAGGTATACCTAATAAAGTGGCCACTGATTTACTTGCACCCTTTTTCCATATTTTAAACTTGGCAATGAATGATGCTCATGTCATCGTTGAGGCTTAATAAGCTTCTTGATCGTCTCCCTACTCTGCAAGCTCATACTGATATGTCAAAACTCTGTTCATTTAACCACCTCTGTTAACCCTCTTTTAGCAGCCTGTATTGAACTAGTTTGGGTATTGTAAAATTTTCTCTAAACTGCCCCACCAAATAAGATCTGCCTGTGACCAAGCTTTTAATATAACCACCTTCATCTGATTAAGCCTCTGTGAAGCTCCATTAAAAATTTCCCTTTACTCCTGCCACAGAATAAATGGAGAAACTCAATTGTTCCATTGTTTATTTGGACAATCATCAGGAGCAGGAACTTTTGTAGAACTTAGAACAGTACAGGCCTTTTAGTCCTTGAAGTTGTGTTGGCCTTACAACCAATTCAAGATAAAACTAAAACTTTCCTCCACATAGCCCTCCATTTTTCTTTCTTACGTGTGAATATCCAAAAGCCTCTTAAATCTCCCTAATGCTTTCTTAAGCACACTATCAACTTGTGCAGCAACATTGATGGATCTGTAGATATGAACCAAGATCCCTCTGGTTCTCCACACTGTTAAGAATCCTACCATTAAATTCATACTTTCCCTTCAAGTTTGACATTCCAAGGTGTATGACTTCACATTTTTCTGGACTGAACTCCCACCTGCCTCTACTCAGCCCAGCTCTGCATCCTCTCAATGTCCTGTCGTAAACTACAGCTTTCTACACTGTCCGCAACTCCATCTGCCTTCATGTCATCTGCAAATGTACTAATCTTCCCTTCCACTTCATCATCCAAGTCATTCAACTTGATTTCTCGCACCCATCTCACAAAGGATATTAAAATACTTTACCACCATTACTTTGTGTCAATTCAGCATTGATCTGAAATCCAGCTTTTATTGTTGTTAATTAATGTTTGCCTACTAAGTCATCCATCATTGCTGACAATAGATGCCAAGTAACAGCCCTTGGAGAGTACAATGACTAGCCCTCATCCAGCAAGCACGAGTAAGCAGGTTTTAGTTATAAATATTAGAAATTGGAATTTAGTGTATTATTGTCACAGGTACCAAGATACAGTGAAAAGCTTGTGTTGCATACTGTTCATACAGGTCATATCATTTCACGGTGCAGTGAAGTAGTACAAGGTTAAGCAATAGCAGAATGGAGAATGAAGTATTACAGAGTAGAGTGCTGGTATACAATAAAGTACAAGGTCATAACAAGGTAGATTGTGAGGTCTTGTATGAATGAATGGTTCAATAGTCTTATAAAAGTGGGTTAGAAAGTGCTGGTACATGCTTTCAGGCTTTTGATTCTTCTGCCTAATGGGAAAAGGGAGAAGAGAGAATGTCCAGGTTAGGAAGGGTCTTTGATTATGCTGGCTACTTACCGAGGCAGTGAAAATTAGAGACAGAGTCCATAGAAGGGAGGCTGGTGGGCGCGATGTGCTGGCTGTGTCCACAATTCTGTAGCTTCTTGCGGTCACAGGCAGAACAGTTCCCATACCAAGTTGTGATGCATCGAGATAGGATGGTTTTATGGTACATCAGTAAAAACTGTTAAGGGTCAACAGGGACATGCCCAAATTTCTGTCGCCTCCTGAGGAATCAGAACCAGATTTAATATCACCAGCACGTCATGAAAGTTGTTAACTTTACAGCAGCAGTTTGATGAAATACATGATAAATAAATATGGAGAAAAAAGTGACTTACACTAAGTATATACAGTGCCTGTAAAAAGTATTCACCCCCACCGCCCCCCCCCGCCACTGGAAGTTTTCGTATTTTATTGTTTTACAACATTGAATCACAGTGGATCTAATTTAGCTTTTTTGACACTAATCAACAGAAAAAGGCTCTTTAATGTCAAAGTGAAAACAGATATCTACAAAATGATCTAAATTAATTACAAATATAAAACACAAAATAATTGATTGCATAAGTATTTACACCCTTCAAGTCAGTATTTCCTAGATACACCCCTGGCAGCAATTACAGCCTTGAGTCTGTGTGGATAGGCTTTGCATGTCTGGACACTGCAATTTTTCCCCATTCTTCTTTACAAAAACTGCTCAAGCTCTATCAGATTACATGGGGATTGTGAATGAGCAGCCCTTTTCAAGTCCAGTCACAAATTCTCAGTTTGATTAAGGTCTGAACTATGGCTTAGCCACTCCAGGAAATTAAACTTTGTTTTTAAGCCATTCCTGTGTAGCTTTGGCTTTATGTTTTGGGTCATCTCACTGGAACACAGATCTCCCAAGTTGCAGTTCTCTTGCAGACAGCATCACACTTTCCTCCAGAATTTCCCTGAATATTGTTATATTCATTTTACCCACTACTTTCACAAACCTTCTGGGGCCTGCTTCAGTGAAGCATCCCTAAAGCATGATGTAGACACTGCAGTGCTTCATGGTAGAGATAGTGTGTTTTTGATTATGTGCATGTTTGCCTTATGCCAAACATAGCATTTAGTCTGAAAAAAACTCAATTTTGGTTTCATCAGAACCTTCTTCCAGCTGACTTCAGAGTCTCCCATATGGCTTCTGGCAAACTCTAACAGAGGTTTCATGTAAGTTTTCTTTATCAAAAGTGGCTGTCTCTTTGCCACTCTCCCATAAAGCTACGACTGGTGAAGCACCTAGGCAACAACTGTTGTTAGCACAGTCGCTCCCATCTCAGCCGTTGAAGCTTGTAACTCCTCCAGCGTTGTCATATGTCTCTGTGGTGGCCTCCCTCACTAGTCCCCTTCTTGCACGGTCACTTGGTTTTTGAGGACGGCCTGCTCTAGGCAGAATTACAGCTGGTCCATATTCATTCCATTTCTTCATGATTAATTTAACTGTACTGTAAGGGATATTCAGTGACTTGGAAATGTTCTTGTATCCATCTCATAATCTGTGCTTTTCAATAACCTTTTCACAGAACAGCTTGGTGTGTTCTTTTGTCTTCATAGTATAGTTCTTGCCACGATACTGACTGACCAGCAGTTGGACCTTCCAGATACAGGTGTATTTTTACTACAATCAATTGAAACATCTTGGTTGCACACTGCACACAGGTCTCCAAAAACAGATCTCCATTTAACTAATTAGGTGATTTCTAAAAGCAGTTGGCTGCGCCAGTGATGATTTGGTGTGTCATATGAAAGGGGGCTGAATACTTGTGCAATCAATTATTTTGTGTTTTATGTTTGTAATTAATTTAGATCACTTTCAAGAGATCTATTTTCACTTTGACATGAAAAAGTCTTTTTCTGTTGATCAGTGTCAAAAAAGCAAATTGAATCCACTGTGATTCAATCTTGTAAAACAATAAAACATGAAAACTTCCAGTGGGGGGGGGGGGTTTGAATACTTTTATAGGCACTGTATACTGTATGTCTATTAAATAGTTTGTATGTCTATTAAATAGTTAAGTTAAAGTAACTAGTGCAAAATAACATAAATCAAGAAGTATTGAGGTAGTGTTCATGGGTTCAATGTCCACTTAGAAACCAGATGTCAGAGGGGAAGAAGCTGTTCCTGAACTCCTCCAGGCTTCTGTACCTCCTTCCCGATGGTAACAGGGTGAAGAGGGCATGTCCTTGGTGGTGGCGATCCTTAATGATGGATGCTACCTTCCTAAGGCACTGCTCCTTGAAGATGTCTTGGATACTATGGAGGCCGGTAGCCATGATTGAGCTGACTAATTTTACAAGTTTCTGCAACTTATTTCGATCTTGTGCAGTAAACGCCCCCGCCCCCACCAATACCAGTGGTGATGCAGCCAGTAGCGATCAGTGGGGATACACTGATTGGCCTAGTCTCAACTAATAATGAGACAGCCTACAGAGAAGAAGCCATCACCCTGATAGTGTCATGAAAACAACCTCTCCCTCAATGTCACAAAAACAAAGAAGCTAGTTGGGGACTACAGGAGAAATGGAGACAGGCTAGCTCCTACTAATATCAATGGATCTGGGATTGAGAGGGTGAACAGCTTTAAATTCAATAGACAATAGGTACAGGAGTAGGTCATTCAGCCTTTCGAGCGATTCACTGTGATCATGGCTGATCATCCACAATCAGTACCCTTTTCCTGCCTTCTCCCCATATCCCTTGACTCAGCTATCTTTAAGAGCTCTATCTAACTCTTTCTTGAAAGAATCCAGAGAATTGGCCTCCACTGCCTTCTGAGGCAGAGCATTCCATAGAACCACAACCCTCTGTGTGAAAAAGTTTTTCCTCAACTCCGTTCAAAATGGTCTACCCCTTATTCTTACACTGTGGCCTCTGGTTCTGGACTCCCCCGACATCGGGAACATGTTTCCTGCCTCTAGCATGTCCAATCCCTTAATAATCTTATATGTTTCAATCAGATCCCCTCTCATCCTTCTCAATTCCAGTGTATACAAGCCCAGTCACTCCAATCTTTCAACATATGACAGTCCCGCCATCCCGGGAATTAACCTCGTGCACCTATGCTGCACTCCCTCAATAGCTAGAATGTCCTTCCTCAAATTTGGAGACTGAAACTGTACACAATACTCCAGGTGTGGTCTCACCAGGGCCCTGTACAACTGCAGAAGGACCTCTTCGCTCCTGTACTCAACTCCCCTTGTTATGAAGGCCAACATGCCATTTGCTTTCTTCACTGCCTGCTGTACCTGCATGCTTACTTTCAGTGACTGATGAACAAGGACACCTAGATCTCGTAGTACTTCCCCTTTTCCTAGCTTTACACCATTAAGATAGTAATCTGCCTTCCTGTTCTTGCCACCAAAGTGGATAACCTCACATTTATCCACATTAAACTGCATCTGCCATGCATCTGCCCACTCACTCAACCTGTCCAAGTCACCCTGCATTCTCATAACATCATCCTCACATTTCACACTGCCACCCAGCTTTGTGTCATCTGCAGTCCCAGCACCGAGCCTTGTGGTATCCCACTAGTCACTGCCTGCCATTTTGAAAAGGACCCATTAATCCCTATTCTTTGTTTCCTGTCTGCCAACCAATTTTCTATCCATGTCAGTACACTACCCCCAATACCATTTCCTCTAATTTTGCCCACTAACCTCCAATGTGGGACCTTATCAAAGGCTTTCTGAAAGTCCAGGTACACTACATCCACTGGGTTTCCCATGTCCATTTTCATGACCAATTCCTCAGCATGAACATCACTGAGGACCTCACGTGGTCTGTACGTACTGGCTGTATGGTGAAAAAGGCATAGCAGCGCCTCTTTCACCTCAGGCAGTTGAAGAAGTTTGGTATGGGCCCCCAAATCCTGAGAACTTTCTACAGGAGCACAACTGAGAACATCATGACTGGCTGCATCACTGCCTGGTATGGGAACTGTACTTCCCTCAATGGCAGGACTCTGCAGAGAGTGGTGCGGACAGCCCAGCGCATCTGTAGATGTGAACTTCCCACTATTCAGAACATTTACAAAGGCAGGTGTGTAAAAAGGCCCGAAGGATCATTGGGGACCCGAGTCACCCCATCACAAACTGTTCCAGCTGCTACCATCTGGGAAACAGTACTGCAGCATAAAAGCCAGGTCCAACAGCCTCCGGGACAGCTTCTTCCACCAGGCCATCAGACTGCTTAATTCATGCTGACACAACTGTATTTCTATGTTATATTGACTGTTCATATTTAACCATCCTGTTACTGTCCTGTTGTACATACTGGTTATTATAAATTACTATAAATTGCACATTACACATTTAGGCGGAGACGTCACGTAAAGATTTCTACACCTCCTATATAGGAAGGATGTAAGTAATAAAGTCATTGAATTCAGGATTGTTAGTCCTGACGAAGGGTCTCGGCCTGAAACGTCGACTGCGCCTCTTCCTATAGATGCTGCCTGGCCTGCTGCGTTCACCAGCAACTTTGATGTATGTTGCTTGAATTTCCAGCATCTGCAGAATTCCTGTTGTTTGCATTGAATTCAATTGTCAGAATGCTCTCCACAGTGCATTTGTAGAAGTTTTCAAGTGTTTTAATTGACATACCAAATCTCCTCAAACTCCTAATGAAATATAGCCACTGTCTTGCCTTATTAGAGCTGCATCAATGTGTTGCGTCCAGATTAGGTCCTCAGAGATATTGACACCCAGGAACTTGAAATTGCTCACTCTCTCCATTTCTTATCCCTCTATGAGGATTGGTTTGTGTCCCTTTGACTTACCCTTCCTGAAGTCCACAATCAGCTCTTTGGTCTTGCTGACGCTGAGTGCCAGGTTGTTGCTGCAACACCATTCAACTAACTGGTATATCTCACTCACGTACATCCTTTCTTCACTATCCGAAATTCTGCCAACAACGGTTATATCATCAGCACATTTATAGATACTGTTTGAGCTCTACCTAGCCACCCAGTCATGGGTGTGTAGAGAGTAGAGCGGTGGGCTAAGCAGACATCCCTGTGGAGTGCCAGTGTTAATTGTCAGTGAGGTGGAGATGTTATTTCGAATCTGCACAGATTGAGGTCTTCTGGTTAGGAAGTCAAAGATCCAGTTGCAGAGGGAGGTACAGAAGCTTTACAGAGGCTGTAGCTTTACAATCAGCACTGTAGGAATGACGGTATTAAATGCTAAGCTTTGGTCAATAAACAGCATCCTGAAATATGTATTTGCATTGTCCAGGTGATCCAAGGTTGCATGGTGAGCTATTGAAATTGCATCTGCTATAGAACTATTGTGGCAATAGGCAAATTGCAGTGGGTCCAGATCCTTCCTGAGACAGGTGTTGATTCTAGCCATGACCAACCTCTGAAAGCAATTCATCACCATAGACGTGAGTGGTATTGAACAATAGTCATTGGGGCAGTTCACACTGCTCTTCCTGGGGCACTGATACAAATGTTGCCCTTTTGGAGCAAGTGGGACCTTCCGACCGTAGCAATGAGATATTGAAAATATCCTTGAAGTAGAGTTGTTAGTGAGATTTCTTGGGCGTGACATTAACGTGGTTAGACCAGGACAAGCTATTAGTAATGTTCACCCCTAGGAACATGAAGCTGTCATCTTCAACATTGGGAAAAGGCAGGAGAATGGGGTTGAAAGGGAAAATAAATCAGCCTGGAGCAGACTCAATGGCCAAAATGGCTTAATTCTGCTGCTATGTCTTTTGTTCTTATGATATGTTTGTGTTAGGGACTGATCTTTGAAGCACACCAAATGATTAATTGCCAATTTTTGCTTCTAATTCTTTAGCCAGTGTTTTACATAATTCACAACATTCTGCACCATTGGAACAGATTTCAACTTTAGTCACAGCATTTGTGTAAGGGACCCTTGTGGGGTCAGTGGACCACAGTGTGAAATTAGTCTTTGAGACCAAACGTGCTTTTGTTAATCATGCTGCTTTTGTAATGTTTCCTTTTAATCTTTTTAAATGTATTTGAGTCATTGACTTTATAATTGACTTCTCTATACATGTCAAACTAACTGGCCTGGAGTTCCCAGGATTGGATTTGACCTTTTTTTTTGTTTGAAAATTGGAACATTAGCAATTCTCCATACTGCTGACACATTCCTGTATTTAATGAGGCATGTCTCTGATCCCTTGTGTAAATAGCACAACTGATAATTGCTATGCTCCAGCATCAGATGCTGCATGACGTGTGCTGATTGCAAATCTCGACTTTGTTGGTATAGGATGTGCAGTGATTTTTTGCGGCCTGCAAATGTTTGTACTTGCTTTCATCAATTCTGAGTGTTCAAAACCTCAACATTATTTCCATTATCCTTGTGTGAACGAATAATTCTTTATGTCATTTTAAGTCATCCACTTCTGACTGAAGGTAATGTTTTAGATTCCCTCCTCAAAGGAAGTACTTTCTTTTTGCACTCAAAGTTATTTAGTTAACTAAAAAGTTGGGATGTTATGTTGAAGTTCTGTAAGATGTTGTTGTGGCCTAATTTGAGTATTGTGTGCAGTTCAGGTCACCTACCTACAGGTAAGGCATCAATAAGATTGAAAGAGTGCAGAGAAAAATTACAAGGATGTTGCTAGGACTTGAGGGCTTAAGTTATAGGGAAACATTGAATAAGTTAGGACTTAATTCCCTAGAGCATACAAGAATGAGGGGAAATTTGAGAGAGGTATACAAAATTGAGGGGTATAGATAAGGTAAAGGCAAGTAGGCTTTCCCCACTGAGATGGGTGATACTATGACTAGAAGTCATGGGTTAAGAGTGAAAGGTAAAATACTTAAGGGGAACTTTTTCACTCAGAGGGTGGTGAGAGTGAGGAATGAGCTGTTAGCGAAATTGGTGGATGTGGCTTTGATTTCAATGTTCAAGAGAAATTCTGATAGTTACATGGATGGGAGAGGTATGGAGGGCTATGGTCCGGGTGCAGGTCAATGGGATAAATCAGATTAAATGTTCGGTACAGACTAGATGAGTTGAAGAGACTGTTACTGGGCTGTAGTGGTCTATGACAATGACTCTAGCTGCTTAATCTGTGCTAAAATGAATACAAAAGCAGGCTATGTAAGTGTTGCCTGTAGTTTCACACTTTTATTCTCAGTTTCCTTCTGGAGTCCCTAATAATTAATCTGCAGGTTGAGTCTGTGATGAGGAAGGCAAATGCAATGTTAGCATTCATTTTCAAGAGGACTAGAGTATAAAAGCAAGGATAATAACACTGAGGCGTTATAAATCATTGGGCAGATTGCATTGGAGTATTGTGAGCAGTTTTGTGCTCCTTATCTTAGAAAGGATGTGCTGGTGTTGGAGAAGGGTCAGAGGAGGTTCATGAGAATGATCCTGGCAATCAAAAGGTTAATGTACAAGAAGTGTCTGATGGTCCTGGTTCTGTATTCACTGGAGTTTAGAAGAGTGAAGGGGGATCTCACTGAAACATATCAAATACTGAAAGACCTAGATAGAGAGGATGTGGACCCAAGATTTCCTATAGTGGGGGAGTCTAGGACCAGAGGGCAGAGTCTCAGAATTTAATTAATTAATTTATTTAGCGATATAGTGTGGAGTAGTCCCTTCCGATCTCTGAGCCATGCTGCCCCAGTAATCCTTCAACAAACCCTATTAACCCTAACCTAATAATGAAAAATCTACAATGACCAATTACCTACCCAGTATGTCTTTGGTGTGACGCATGGCCAAGTGGTTAGGGCGTTGGACTAGCCATCTGAAGGTTGTGGGGTCGAGCCTTGGCTGAGGCAGCGTGTGTGTCCTTGAGCAAGGCACTTAACCACACAATGCTCCAGTCCACCCAGCTGAGAATGGGCACCGGCAAAAAAATGCTGGGGGTTAACCTCACGATAGACTGGCATCCGGGGGGGTGGGGGGAAGAGTCTTGTACTCTCAGTCGCTTCACACCATGGAAACTGGCATAAGTACCAGCCTGATGGGCCACAAGGCTCGTAACAGACTTTAAAAAAAATGTCTTTGGACTGTGGAGAAAACCCACGCATTCCATGGACATATAGAGACTCCTTGCAAAACTGTGCCAGAATTAAACTTCAAACTCCAGAATATCCCAGGCTGTAATAGCATTGCACTAACCACTACACTACTTGGGTAAGAGATCTCTTTAGAAAAGAGTTGAGGAGGAATTTCTTCAGCTAGAGGGTGGTGAATCTGTTGATTTCATTGAAACAGACAGCTGTGGAGGCCATGTCATTGGGTATACTTAGGTTCTTGATTAGTAAGGGCAAGATTACAAGAAGCAGGTAGGAGAACAGGGTTGAGAGGGATAATAAATCAGTCATGATGGCAGAGCAGACTCAATGGACCAAATAGCCTAATTCTGCTCCTATGACATGGTCTTATGATCTAACTGATGCAGGAAGAATAAAGAACAATGCCTGGAACTGAACTCCATGTAATGCCAAAAGCTTTACCGTGCTGAAGAATAACACCCAACATTAATTCTTTAAATGACTCTTGCTTAAGTGTGGGTATACAGAGATGTGGCTTAACACGAGGCACTTTATAGGTTAATGATTTGCTCTCATGGATGGGTCATAATGAGAGTATATGAGCTCGAAAAGTTTGTTAGAAATAGTAAAAGGTAGGGGCCAAAAGGTACTTTAGTAGAATTCAGCTATTTACCTGGTGCTTGGCTATTAGCTGTATTCAATCTCTGGTACAGTGCAATGTAGTAAATACTGCCAGCCACATGACCTCAAGTACTTTGTTGTAAATTTATTCCTTCCTTGAGTTGTTCTTGGCCTGATGTCAGCATGGTTGGATCAGGGTAGACTTTATTGCTGATGATCACTGCTGGGAACCTGAAGCTCTCAACCTCAACATCATTGATGTAGGCAGGAGCATGTGCACTATTCCCCCCCTCCCCCGCCCCCACACCCTTTCTGAAGTCAATAACTAGCTCTTTTGATGACAATGAAGGAAAAATTATGGTCATGACACCATGTCACTGTGCTTATTATCTCTTTCCTGTACTTTTTGTTATTTGAGGTACAGCTCACTATGGCGATACCATCTGCAAACTTGTTGATGGAGTTGGAGCAGAACCTAGCTATGCAGCCATGAGTACACAGGGAATAGAGTTGGGGGCTGAGTGGATCACCAGTGTTTAGGATAATCGTGGCGGAGGTGTTGCTGCTGATCCTTATTGATTATGGTCTGTTGATCAGAAAATCAAGGATCTACTTTTGCAGAGGCGGCATCTATGGACGGGAATAAACAGTCAACGTTTTGGGCTGCGGCTGTTCATCAGACAGGGAGTGGAAGGGGGAAGAAGCCAGAATAGGAGGCAGTGGGGGGGGGGGGATGAAGTACATACAAGCTGACCAGTAGGAATACAAGGTGGTGAAGGGTCTTGGCCCAAAACATCGATTGTACTTTTTTCTATAGATGCTGCCTGGCCTGCTGAGTTTCTCCAGCATTTTGTGTGAGTTGCTTTGGACTTCCAGCATCTGCAGATTCTCTCTTCTTTGTAAAGTAAAGGCAGCATTTGGTATGCTTGCCCTTCATAGGCCAGCACATTGAGATGTTATAGTGAAGCTAAACAAAATATTGGCTAGACCCCACCTGGAATATTGTGTAAACTTCTGGTTGCCACACTACAGGGAGAATGTCGTAACAACAGATTAAGTACATACGAGATTCTCCAGGATGTTGCAAGAAATGGAGGAATTACTTTGAGGAAAGATCAGATGGGCTGGAGCTATGGTCACTGGAATGTAGGAAGCTGAGCGATGATCTGATAAGTTTATAAGATTATCAGGGGCACAGACAGGGCAGAGTCATTCAGTTTGAGGAGATGCGAAAGGATTTAGAAGGAGTGGATTGGGACAATTTGTTTTATGGGAAGGATGTAATAGAGAAATGGAGGTCATTTAAAGGTGAAATTTTGAGGGTACAGAATCTTTATGTTTCTGTTAGGTTGAAAGGAAAGGTTAAGAGTTTGAGAGAGCCATGGTTTTCAAGGGATATTGGAAACTTGGTTCAGAAAAAGAGAGAGATCTACAATAAATATAGGCAGCTTGGAGTAAATGAGGTGCTTGAGGAATATAAAAATGTAAAAAGAATCTTAAGAAAGAAATTAGAAAAACTAAAAGAAGATATGAGGTTGCTTTGTCAAGTAAGGTGAAAATAAATCCAAAGGGTTTCTATAGTTATATTAATAGCAAAAGGATAAAATTGGTCCCTTAGAGAACCAGAGTCGACGGCTATGTGTGGAGCCAAAAGAGATGGGGGAGATTTTGAACAATTTCTTTTCTTCGGTATTCACTAAGGAGAAGGATATTGAACTGTGTAAGGGAAACAAGTAGGATAGTTATGGAAACTATGACAATTAAAGAAGTACTGGTGCTTTTAAGGAATATAAAAGTGGATGTCTCCAGGTCCTGACAGGATATTCCCTAGGACCTTGAGGGAAGTTAGTGTGGCAATAGCAGGGACTCTGACATAAATATTTTAAATGTCATTAGAAACGGGGATGGTGTCGGAGGATTGGCGTATTGCTCATGTGGTTCCGTTGTTTAAAAAGGGTTCTAAGAGTAAACCTAGCAATTATCAGCCTGTGAGTTTGACGTCAGTGGTGGGTAAATTGATGGAAAGTATTCTTAGAGATGATATATATAATTATCTGGATAGACAGGGTCTGATTAGGAATAGTCAACATGGATTTGTGCATAGAAGGTCATGTTTGAAAAATCTTATTGAATTTTTTGAAGAGGTTACTAGGAAAGTTGACGAGGGTAAAGCGGTGGATGTTGTCTATATGGACTTCAGTAAGGCCTTTGACAAGGTTCCATACGGAAGGTTAGTTAGGAAGGTTCAATTGTTAGGTATTAATATTGAAGTAGTAAAATGGATTCAGCTGTGGCTGGATGGGGGGCGCCAGAGAGTAGTGGTGGATAACTGTCAGATTGGAGGCCGGTGTCTAGTGGTGTGCCTCAGGGATCTCTACTGGGTCCAATGTTGTTTGTCATATATATTAATGATCTGGATGATGGGGTGGTAAATTGGATTAGTAAGTATGCAGATGATACTAAGATAGGTGGAGTTGTAGATCATGAAGTAGGTTTTCAAAGCTTGCAGAGAGATTTAGGCCAGTTAGAAGAGTGGGCTGAAAGATGGCAGATGGAGTTTAATGCTGATAAATGTGAGGTGCTACATTTTGGTAGGACTAATCAAAATAGGACATACATGGTAAATGGTAGGGCATTGAAGAATGCAGTAGAACAGAGGAATCTAGGAATAATGGTGCATAGTTCCTTGAAGGTGGAATCTCATGTGGATAGGGTGGCAAAGAAAGCTTTTGGTATGCTGGCCTTTATAAATCAGAGCATTGAGTATCGAAGTTGGGATGTAATGTTGAAATTGTACAAGGCATAGGTAAGGCCAAATTTGGAGTATTGTGTGCAGTTCTGGTCACCAAATTATAAGAAAGATGTCAACAAAATTGAGAGAGTACAGAGAAGATTTACTAGAATGTTACCTGGCTTTCATCTCCTAAGTTACAGAGAAAAGTTGAACAAGTTGGGTCTTTATTCTTTGGAGCGTAGAAGGTTGAGGGGGGACGATAGAGATATTTAAAATTATGAGGGGGATAGATAGAGTTGACGTGGATAGGCTTTTTCCATTGAGAGTGGGGGAGATTCAAACAAGAGGACATGAGTTGAGAGTTAAAGGGCAAAAGTTTAGGGGTAACAGGAGGGGGAACTTCTTTACTCAGAGAGTGGTAGGTGTGTGGAACAAGCTTCCAGCAGAAGTGGTTGAGGGAGGTTCGATGTTGTCATTTAAAGTTAAATTGGATAGCTATATGGACAGGAAAGGAATGGAGGGTTATGGGCTGAGTGCAGGTCGGTGGGACTAGGTGAGAGTAAGAGTTCGGCACGGACTAGAAGGGCCGAGATGGCCTGTTTCCATGCTGTAATTGTTATATGGTTATACAGTATGGGATTATTGACTAAGTTGCCTATCTGAATTAGTCTCATTAGCCTGTGTTTGGCCAAAACCTCTTTAAACCATTTCCATCCATGTACTGTACCTGTTCAAGTTCTTTCTAAAAATACAATTCTAACTGCCTCAGATCCCCTTTAAATCTTTGTCCTCTAGCTTTAGATCTCCTGTCCCTACTCTGGGGAGGAAGACCTTGATTCTCTATATATGCCCTTCATGATTTTTAACTAAGTCTATAAGGTCACCCCTCAGCTTCCTGCCCTAATTCAGATTCTATATCTTACAGTCTTATAACGTTTACATCCCCTCCATGTCCACTCTATCTAGGCTTTCCATTATCTGGTAGATTTCAATGAGATCCCCTCCCCCATGAACTTTATTGATAGCGTACAGCCCCAGAAACATCTAGCACTCCTTATACATTACGCTTTCATTCTCAGAATCATTCTTTGGAACCTCTCTAGACCATCCCCAGGGTCAGCATACCTTTCCATAATATGGAGCCCAGAATTGCTCACAATTTGTTCAACTGCTGTCCAATGAATACTAAAACATTGCACAACCATCACTCTCACAGCTTAGGCTGAGCCTGAACTTCTCTGAAAAGCACATCACAGAGAACTGTGAGAATAATAGAAAGTTAAAGTAGAGTCTGGGGGATGAGGTGTGTCTGTAAACCCTAAAAGGCCAAGGGGAATATGGGGAGAATAGGTTATAGGAAAATAAATGATTGCTGTGAAACCTGGCATAAACTCCATGGACTGAAATGACTTTGCTGCCTTGCGTATCGTAAGGAAACAGATAAACTAATGTATTTTGTAAAAATACAATTCTTGGTGACAGTACACTTAGTGGCCACTTTATTAGGTACACTTGGTCATTAATGCAAATATCTAACCAGCCAATCATGTGGCAGTAACTCAATGCATAAAAACATGGTCAGCTGGTTCTGCTGTTGTTCAGACCAAATGTCAGAATGGGGAAGAAATGTGATCTACATGACTTTGACCGTGGAATGATTGTTGGTGCCTGATGGGGTGGTTTGAGTACCTCAGAAACTGCTGATCTCCTGGGATTTTCATGCACAACAGTCTCTAGAGTTTACAGAGAATGGTACAAAAACCAAAAAAAAAAAATCCAGTGATTGGCAATTCTGCGGGTGAAAATACCTTGTTGATGAGAAAGGACAGACTTTCAAATCTCTTACTAGCTCTTCTTTCAGTTAGTCCAGACAAACAGTCTCGGCCCAAAACGTCGACTGTACCTCTTCCTAGAGATGCTGCCTGGCCTGCTGCGTTCACCAGCAACTTTTATGTGTGTTGACTGGTGCAAGCTGACAGCTACTTAATAACCAAGCATTATAACAGTGGTATGCGGAACAGCATCAATGAACGACGTGTCAAACCTTGAAATGGATGGGCTACAGCAGCAGAAGACCACAAACATACTGGAGGTATCTAATAAAGTGGCCACTATATGTATGAATCTGCATTCATTCGGGTGTGTTGTGACTGTCGGACGATCCAAGGTCCTTTACAGCCAACAAGGTATTTCTAATTATCATCACTCTTATGTTGTACGAAATAATCTTGACAGTATCTCAATCAGAACAATTTTTATTTCAGTGAAATTTCTTTTTATTTACATATGTAGCATAGGTCTTTAGTGTGTAATATGGGTTTTACCCCTCCATATGTTGAAGTCTTCCATTATTTTTCATTTCTATTCCAATTTCATCAATTTAAATTAGATGTTATTTTACAATACAAAAATTATATGAAAAAGTGCAATCCTGAATGTTCCCCACCCCTCACAATCTCGCCCGCTGTGAAACTGTTTACAATACTTACTCGATATTTACATAGCAGTGCAATCGATGCTAAATTATACATATTAACAAACTACTCGTTTTATGCACATGGAAATAAGAGGCAGGAAGAACATTCTGGGAGTTAAGACTTTACAGAAAACTTAGACGTTGGACTCATTGATGCCATTTTGTGCATTTTCACAATTTATAGATCAGAAGGAGCGCTTTTTTTAGTTTTAAACCGAACACTGATTCAGAGATCTGGGAAATAGTTCATCAGGAAAATATGGGTGAGCAAATGATCCCAGGACTTTAGTTCATTTACTTTTGTACAGATGTGTAAAGATACAGAAATTGGAGCGGAGGAGGGGCAACCTAGCATTATCTTCTAAGCAGCTATTTAAAATGCAAATTTATCACTGTGTCTGGAGTAGCTGCCCTGGTAAGATATGAGCAAGGCTACTGGTTTTCCATTTATTCTATAATGAGATGGAATTGTGGAACGCCATCCCCAAAACGCAGAAAAAGCCCAAATCGAATTGGACTGCTTCAGTCATTATAAGCGTCGCCTTCAGGCTGCCAAATTACCTTTCCCTGTGTGATACAAGCAATAAAAACAAATTGAAAACTACAGAACTTCCAAATATTCCAACTTCCTTTTTACTTTGCTGAATTAGAAAATACGACGTAAGAACAGTATTAGGCTATTTGACCCATTGAGCCTGTTCTATTATTCCATCATGGCTGAATTGTTAACCTCTGTTAACCCCTTTCTCCTGTCTTCTGTAACCTTTGAAGAACCTATCAACCTCCACTTTAAATATACCCAATGACTTGGCCTCCACAGCCATCTGTGGCAATGAATTCCAGAGATTCTCCACCCTCTAGCTAAAGAAATTCCTCTTCATTTCTTTTCTAAAGGGAAATCCATCTAATCTGAGACTGTGACCTCTAGTACTAGATTTCCCCACCATATGGAAACATCCTCTTCTGGGCCTTTTAATATTTGATAAGTTTCAATGAGATACCCCCCCCCCAATCTTCCGAACTCCAGCGAGAACATGCTCAGAGCCATCAAACACTCATTTGTTCACCCTATTATTTCTTCATATTTCACTTTCAACCACAGGCTGACTTTCAATCCAAGGTGACTGGTCACTTTAAAATAATGTTGAGATATCCAACATTGTTGTTCTGTTCTATAAAATTGGACTGGAACTACTTTCAGTGTACTGAAACAAGTTGAGGAGAGGTCCAGAAAGTTGCTGTGGTGGTGATCTTTTTACAACAGGTAGACATGTGACTAAGTTCAGTGATTGCACTGCACAAAAAAAAGATAACTGCATTATCCATGAGTGTGTTTACATATTCAGTTCTTCACTTGTGTGGGAATTGTGTGGGAGTTTCATTAAAATGTGCTGTTTATAAAGCATATCACTATAATTAACCATACAACTAAAATTAGCTTTATGCATGTCACATTAATTTAAACCGCTTTCAAATTAAGTAAGTCACGCTAGACGACAATCAGGTAAAAATGAAGGCAGTTTCATCTGGGAAAATTATAAGACCATAAGACATAGGAGCAGAATTAGGCCATTTGGCCCATTGAGTCTGCTTATTCATTCCATCATGGCTGATTTATTATCCCTCTCAACCACAATCTCCTGCCTTTATTAATCAAGAATCTATCAACCTCTGCTTTAAATATACCAAGTGGTATATTTAAAGCAGCCATCTGTGGTAATGAATTCCGTAAAATCAATACTCTCCTGCTAAAGAAATTCCTCCTCATCTAAAGGGATGTTCCTCTATTCTGAGGCTGTGCCCCTCGGTCCTGAACTCGTGTGTGACACAATGAAATACCAAAGTAATTGGGAAAGGAAGAAAGGGAGTTTGTTCAGAATTTACTGTTTATTAGCTTATCTTTCCTTTTACTTTTTGCCAAAAGAAATTATATTTTAACAGTTATTTGTGACCTGTTACTACAAGGTGTTAATTTAATCGGAATAAATCCAATTTTCTCAACAATGTCAGTGTTATGTTATATGACTGAAGGAACTCACAAGCAGTTTAAGACTGTCAGCCAGTTGGTATCGGAGGGTAAGCCATAAGAAAGCACAGCTTCTATATACTGTATGAACAATAAATCATGCAATACACTCTGCAGTACATCTTCAGCAAAGACATTTCAATCATCCTGGTATTAAAACACCTTGCAACGGATACAAGCTGCACATTTGTTTTTATGTATTAAAGATTCCCAAAGTTCCTAAAACCATTTTAAAATTCACAAAGATTCAATGATTCTAAAGGTTGACCTTTGCTACTCTGATGTTTTGGTTAAGGTTTAATAAAACTAGCAATTAAAACATACTTGCATTAGTAAAGACATGACTGCACATTTTCAGAATAAAACACAACGCTGGAGAACTCAGCAGGTCGCGCAGCTTCTACAGAGGAGAATAAACAGTCAATGTTTTGGGCCACAACCCTTCATCTGGACTGGAAATGAAGTGGGGGGACCCAGAATAAGGTGGTGGTGAATACAAGCTGGTCCGGGATTGGTCAAGCAGGTGTGGGGGAAGCTGTTCTGGTGAGGAGATGAAGTAAGAAGCTCAGAACCTCCTCACCAAGAAATTTCAAGAGTTTACATTTTAATAACATTTTGCAGATGGACTTCTGAAAAGTACAAATCCTACCGACTCAACAGTTGAATTCTCTATCCAACTGCTTTTACAAAGATTCTCACTCAAAGCTCTGAAGGTAACCTGTTGGTTTTCTTTATAAAGGATTACCATAATACGCCCTTTCCTTTCCAGGCAGCTTGTATATCTAACAGGAATGGGATGACCGAAAAATGACACTGAAGCAAAAGGTTAATGAGCTACACTGTGTGTTCTTCTTATTTGCTCCATAAAATGTACTATTTTAATGCTCTTCAAAATACAGCCTATGTGGTAATAACATAATCTTCTTGCTTATGCTTTATTTACATATCACAGATACTATTAAAGCAAGATTAAAAAGGAAACATTTAATGGATTGCCCTCATTTTAGAAAACTGTTTCAAACTTGGGTCGGTCACCCAAATCCAATAGCACCAACTAATGCATATTTAAAATGTGCAAATTAAGTCTGTCTTTTTTATGAGAATATATTTCACTGATTGTTTCTGGTATTGAAGAGAAAGGAACATGAATGGGGGAAGTAGGGGAAAAGGAACCATGTTCCTCTTCAAGACATTGCCCTGCTATAATCAAACTGACAGGTCCATTCTGAAATAAGAGGATCTACATTACTGCAGAAAAGAAATGCCTGATGAGCCAAATATATAAGCAGTAACACACACAAAATGCTGGTGGAACGCAGCAGGCCAGGCAGCATCTATAGGAAGAGGTACAGTTGACGTCTCGGAGTCCTGACGAAGGGTCTTGGCCCGAAACATCAACTGTACCTCTTCCTATAGATGCTGCCTGGCCTGCTGCGTTCCACCAGCATTTTGTGTGTGTTGCTTGAATTTCCAGCATCTGCAGATTTCCTCGTGTTTGCTTATATAAGCAGTACTTGGATTTAAGGAAATAAGTCAGAAGTGATTTTATATTACTGGAGGCAAGGAAAAATGATGCCCCAGTGAGGGAAGAGAGATGTAGAAGGAAGGAAAACTAAAATGCATTAAAGCCAGCCATTTGCAAATAAGTCAAAGCAAGTCTCTTCCTGTCCCCAAGACACCCTGGAAGTTCTATTATATTACTTGTTCTCCATAACTCGTGGTTCTAGAATTAAAGGTGAGTCACCTTGTGCTAGGCTATGTTTGAAATCCAGTCATATTATGCACAGCAAAACTGCACGAACTAAAGGACTTGCCCCTTTGAATATTTCTGCTATAAAAGGTGGGGAGAGCAATGTTGGTTAACAGAACCTAGCTTCGAAATTTCCTGATCAGGCAGATGGAACTTAGGTTTTCATATCTTATTGTTATTTGTCATTTATTTCATTATCTATCTTGTTTCCTCCAAATACTGGCCAAGCACCATTCATCTTTCCCTTTACTGGGTTGCACCTCAGTTAGTGTTGCTGCGCCACAGCTCCAGCAATCCAAATTTAATCCCAACTTCAGCTGCTATCTGTGAGAAGGTTGTATGTTCCCCCTTTGTCTGCATGGATCGTCTCCAGGTGTCCTAACTGAATTGGCAAGGAGTTGACGGGCATATGAGAAAGAAGAAAAATTGAAGGAAAGTAATGGGGTGGGGCGGGGGGGGGGGAATTGCTGTAAGTGACAGTAAGTTCACTGCCATAACTTTAATTTTGAAGCTTTTCAAGTTTTTCGTACTCTCCTAATAGCATGAGCAAGTATAAAATGTGAAAATATTCACCAGCATCAGTGTTTCTGAAATATAAAATCACTACTTTAGCTTTGAGGAAATATAACTTACGTTTCTGGGAAAGTAGAAATGGGTTTTAGCAAGAATACAGAGTCTGCTGTGTCCATTCATTTCAAGTGGTCACTAAAATTTGGCAAACTTTTTCTCACATAAACTGATACTCAATCAGGCTTACACTGTAACCAAGCAAATTGATCAGCAGTAACACACACAAAATGCTGCCTGGCCTGCTGAGTTCCTGCAGCACGTTGTGTGTGTTACTTGGATTTCCAGCATCTGCAGATTTTCTCATTTGTAAATTGATCAACAGGATCAACTGATTGAAATGTGGGTGGAGACAGACATGCTATTGGCATATGAGACTATAATAAAAATAAAAGAGACAGTAAAGAAGCGAAGGTGGTATAGTGGATAAGAGGATAAATATTGCATTATGGAATCCAGGCTGATCTCCTAGAGACAGTTGGAAAATAAAACTAACTTCAGCCCGTTTCAGGGTAGATGACAGCTTTATCTCATCATAGCTTCTACATGAACCAGAAGGAACTCAGAGGATTAAAGTATTCTCTTTGATTGCAAGAGTGTTGGAGCTCAGTATTACACCCACCACATTAATACTTCAATATAGTCACCACAATTGTAAGGGACTACTAAGCAGTTAATTATAGGGAGGAAATGTTACATTTTTGCTTTACATTAAGGAAAAAGAACAGTATCAGGTTGTGAACTAGCCAGGAGCTATTCATCCCTCTTCACCAATGGCAAGGCAAAAGGTAAAGAAAATAAACTGAAGAGTAAAAGTACTGCAAAAACAGAAAGGTACTTCCCATAAAATGCAATAATAAGTTAAATTTCAAGTAATATTCTTTTCTGATGAATTGTTCAAGCAAAATATTCACCGTGTAATTTTTCAGTTTCCGCTTCTCTTCCAGTTCAAACTATGAAATGATTACTATTTTTATTAGCTAATGAACTTTCAAAGCCTCAATTTGAAACATAGCATTTAATAGAAGCAAAAGGAGTCTCATCCTAACAATAAAAGTTCAAATGACCAATTAATAAGAGAACTGTAAGACCACAAGATACAGTGCAGAATTAGGCCATTCAGTCCAACAGGTCTGCTCCACCATTCCACCATGGTTGACCCATTACCCCTCTCAACCCCATTCTCCTGCCTTCTCCCTGTACCCTTTGACGCCCTTACTATCAACCTCCGTAAATATTAATATCTTTTTGCTGTATGGACAAGTAGCTCAAGAATTTCAGGCATCTATATTTTTTTCTGCACTTCAATGAATTTAAGGAAGGATTTAAATTCAAAAATTTACCTATGCTGATAAGAATCCAGTAGTTTTGATGGTCATTATACATATATAATGCCAAAGTTTCAAGCAACTTTTTGAAAGATAATAATGCTACATTACTTTGGCTCTACATCAACTGATATAGTCCTTAATAGCACAGTTTGATAAGGACAGTTAAAGTTCCAATAACATAAGATATCTTAGCCTCGTTTTGTCTGCCCTATTTCCCCAATGAAAGTCAAGCATACTACAAAATATTTCCCGGGAGAACAGTTTCTGCACTGACCTTTGGTCTTGGGAGGAATCCTGAGGTGAACAGTTGAGATGAGTGACTTCAGTTAGCTGTTGACATTACTGCCAAAACTCCACACATTAATTAATCACTTTGCAACAGTTCAAGGTTCTCGCACTGCCTAAGATAATTATGAATCAGTACAATTTACATAGTTTTAGAATGGACTGAGTTCTGTCCATACACTTAATCCATCTTACAGTCCTGAAAGAACTTTAATTCACCATGTCAGATAGAGATCAGGTCACAGTCATAATTATATTTCTGGGTCATTTGAAACCCATGAATTGTCAGCTCCAGTTAAATGTTCTGATAATTCTGAGTCATGAAATGGTTAGATTAAATTAACTTATCATGCACTTTTGTTAGTTTTCTATTAGTTAACTGCAACATCAACAGTTCAGCTCAAGGGAATGATTCTGAGACAGCTGCTTTTACTGAAAATTCAGAAATAATATTTCAGTTTCAGGAATGCTGGAAGGATTCTCCAGGGATTTGTGAGGAAAAGGTCAACATGTTAGATGCAATATCATCAGAACTATCTTTGATTATACTGATCTAGCTGAACACGATACTTGGCTCTGCAGAAGAACCAGTCCTGAACCTGCTCCATTTGGTCTTCCTACATATCTGACCTAGTGCATGTTTCCATCATTTCCCATCTCTGTGGATTTCCACCATTTGATGTTTTCATTTCTTTAACTACTGGTTCAGCTACTCAGCAGCAAAGAATGACCTACAATAGGTTGGAAGCATTCATGTCTCACCACCAGCTAGCCCTAGACAACAGTTTATATATATATCAAGGCAAATTATTTTCTTTGACATCCATTAAAAGACTTCACAATTGCACAGAAAAAAAACACTGGATGTTCTCTTCAACACAGTTTTGCCAGTGGTTGATTGAAAGACATGACATACAATACAGAACATCCAGATCACAAAGCAACAGATCCACCACATTATTGTGGTGAAACAGGTAATTACAATGGATGCCTCTCATGAAAGAATCTGATCAAGACATGATTTGACTGAGTAACACTGGACATGCAAACCACTTTCAAAGCTGAATTGTTGCTATTTTTCCCAACAAGACAACTTCACCAGTATCAAGGGTCAAGCTGCCAGAAACCATTTCTCTTACTGAAAGATCCTTCATTTTAACTGTTTGCAGTTAAAGTATAAAATTCAATCCAATTTATATTTCTGAATGTGAATCAGATTTCTTTCTATTCTGTATTTCTTATGGTGTTTCCTGTGAAATAAATTAGCATATGTGACTATCTGCTCACCTGGACATAACCATAGAGAAAAGGACAAGAGTCAGCTAATAGTGTTATTCAAAAATGTGTTTTGCTTTGCAGCTTTCTTATAAGGTCTCTGGATGCTACGAAAGTTGTAACTGAAGCTATTTTGGAAGACTACTGTTTTCTTTATATATAAACTGAGGTATCTTATATATTTCCCTGTGTAGATACAATCCACGATCGTTCTAAAACAGAGCTGGAGCCCTGAGCTGACCAGGCCAAATGGTCTTCAACTCCCTTTCCCACCCTCTCAAGAAGAGAAATACAATCTGCTACAATGGTCAGAACCAAGTAGTGTTACATCCATTATCATCCACTACACTTTTATACGTCATGATGCCTGCTCAGTCAACTGCTGTTCACTCTGCTAACCCATGACTGCGCAGCAATACACGGCTTGAATCACATCATCAAGTTCGTTAATGACGCGACCGTGGTGGGTCTCATCAGCAAGAACGACGAGTCAGCATACAGAGAGGAGGTGCAGCGGCTAATGGACTGGTGCAGAGCCAACAACCTGTCTCTGAATGTGAACAAAACAAAAGAGATGGTTGTTGACTTCAGGAGGACACAGAGCGACCACTCACCACTGAACACTGATGGCTCCTCCGTTGAGATCGTTAAGAGCACCAAATTTCTTGGTGTTCACCTGGCGGAGAATCTCACCTGGTCCCTCAACACCAGCTCCAGAGCCAAGAAAGCACAGCAGCATCTCTACTTTCTGCGAAGGCTGAGAAAAGTCCATCTCCCACCCTCCATCCTCACCACGATCTACAGAGAGCATCCTGAGCAGCTGCATCACTGCCTGGTTTGGGAACTGCACCGTCTCGGATCGCAAGACCCTGCAGCGGATAGTGAGGTCAGCTGAGATCACCGGGGTCTCTCTTCTCGCCATTACAGACATTTACACTACACGCTGCACCCATAAAGCCAATAGCACCCCTCATACAAACTCTTCTCCCTCCTGCCATGTGGCAAAAGGTACCGAAGCATTCAGGCTCTCACAACCAGACTGTGCAACAGTTTCTTCCCCCAAGCCATCAGACTCCTTAATACCCAGAGACTAGACTGACATCTACATCATTATTTATTGTAATTTGTCCTCTACTGTGCCTATTGTCTTGTTTATTATTTATTGTACTGCCCTGCACTGTTCTGTGCACCTTATGTAGTCCTGTGTAGGTCTCTGGTCTAGTGTAGTTTTTGTGTTGTCTTACGTAGTTTAGTGTAGCCTTGTGTTGTCTCACTTAGTCTAGTGTAGTTTTGTGTTGTTTCATGTAGCACCATGGTCCTGGAGGAACACTGTTTCGTTTTTACTGTGGACTGTACCAGCAGTTTATGGTCGAAATGACAATAAAAAGCGACTTGACTTGACTTGATATAAAGTCCTCTCTGGTCCTCCTCCATCCAAAATGCCTTCTGAAGAACCAGTGTGTTTAAAATCCAGATGTTGACTTTGATCGTTGTTTCGTGTTTCTCCGGACAATTCTAATTTATGCCTTTTTTCCCTACTAAGTGAATGCAAACAAAAAAAAGTGGTCTGATGAGAAAACATGGTCTTGGAAACATAGTTACGAGCACATAATCTTCAGTTAAAAAAAGATCACAGACATGCAGAGGGGGGCAGATGGAGATTTCGGTGTTTCTCAAAATGGTTTTAGATTTATTTTTGGCCACAATCTCAGAACAGAAGTGGACTGGCTCCTCAAGCTAAGTTTTCTTCCTTTAAAAAAAAATTCTTCAGGATCGACAAATGAGGCTTCTCAGTGTCAAATGCAGGTGCCTGGCTGTGCAGGAGAAAGGTGTTTCCTATTTCGCATTGCTCCAGATTTTTCTTTGTGATCCATGGACTTCTGCTGTGAAATGTCTACTAATGCACTGGCTACAGCAAGACCTATTGAGAGGATACATCAAAACAAAACATTAGTACATCGAAAACACAGACATGGATAGTGATGATAACATGAGGAGGTCTATTAAGTGCTCACAAGTGAGTAATTCCATGCCTAGTTCCCTCATCCATATTTTAAGATCTGTCCCCTAGTGAGGAATAAGAATGAGGTCCAGCAGTTCCAACTGGAGAGAATATTTAAGGAGAGGTTAGAGACAACAATAATTATGAGGATAGGTTGAGTAAGCTAGGGCTTTCCTATTTGGAGCGAAGGAGAGTGAGAGGTGACTTTATAGAGATGTACAAGATGTTAAGAGGCATAGATGAGTGAATAGACAAAGGCTTTTTCCCCCTGGGGTGGAAATGGCTCATACGAGGGGGCATAATTTTAAGGTGATCGGAGGAAAGTATAGGTGGAATGTCAGACGCAAGTTCATTTTCTATACAGTTTATGGACCATCCTGCAGGGTGGTAGTAGAGGCAGATACATTAGGGGCATTGAACACCTAGATAGGCACATGGATGACACACAAATGAAAGGCTCTGTAGGAGAGAGACTAGAGTAAGTAAAAAGGTCACACAACATTGTGGGACGAAGGGCCTGTACTGTGATCTAATGTTCCAAGTTCCACCTTTAATCACACACAGGACCATCCTCAGTTCCCTGGGTGGATATGACACATACAGTTACAAGGAAAAAAGAGGATGTTGGCATGAGTAGATTTTCAGTCGAATGAATAAACAGAAATATTGTACGTGGAGGGTTGGTTGTTCACATTCTCTACAAAGATGACTATGATCATATAAAAAAGGTAAAGCAATAAAATAAAATTTATGACCTTAATTTTCAAAGTGACCTCTGCTGGATGTGTAATTGACACATCCTGTATCTCATTTCAACTAACAGTTAACAACATTTGACTTGTTTCTCGGAAATGGAGACACTGTAATCCTCTTCACGGCTTTATGTCAATGCCTAACATACTGCTCCTGAAAAGCCCAGAAGTGAAGATATACTCCAGAAGATACACCCAGTGTTTTATATGGATTAGGAAATAACTTTGTTGCTTTTGAAACTGATCCCTTTTATCAGGAAAGCCAATAATTCCAAATGTTTAAAATAACACAATTTAACCCAGCATATTCGAAAATGGAATGATTTGGATGTAATGACATGAAGTACACAGAACAAGACTGGTGAGGAAGAAGCAGCAATAATTATGTGTGGCCACACCCAGATGCTAGTTTAAATGTTTTGACACATTTTGGATCTTAGTATTCCAGATTGGAACTCTGGGATGGTGGAAGAAGGCTGATACCAATGTTTCAGTCAGTATCAGAACACAATGTCACAGAACAGCCTTAAACCAGGTTTCATAGAGGCAACAACAAAGAAGGTGCTGCAGGAACTCAGTGGGTCAGGCAGGATCTCTGGATGGAAATGGATAATTAACATTTCAGAACAAGGTCCTTTATCTGGATTGGAAGACAGAAGGGAAATGAAGTGGAGGAAAGAGGTGGAGCAAGAGCCACCCCCACTTCATTATACTGGCTATTTCCTCTCTATCTCTCAGTCCAGATGAAAGGTCCTGACCTGAAATCTTGATTGTCTTTTCCCTCCACTGAATATGCTTGACCCACTGAGTTCCTCCAGTATCATTTGTTACTCCAGATTCCAGCAGCTGCAATCTCCTACGTCTCCAGAGTAAAGAAAGAAAAAAATCCTGACTGTTCTTTTCTAAAACAGACTACTAAATACTAGAAAGATAATGAAGAAAGAACAATTTAGACATTAGTGCAAAAAGTGGATATTATCTCACAATGCATGTAGCAGAGCTTTCAAGATGAACATGCCCTCAGTCCAGATTAGGCTTTCCCTTATTATTTTAAGAAAATGAATTTATGCAAATGATGGATGAAACAGTTAAAAAATATAATAAACTACAACATCATTAGGCTGAAGGCAAACCAGAAAAGGTTAGTGTAGAGTTAAAGATAAAGGTACTGAAATGTAAAATGCTGAAATTGAGAGAGTTTAAAAGGGGTCTGTTCTAAAGCAACTTGACAATGAATTAGCAAATACTAACAGATCAGAGATGGGAAATCTGTAAATAGGTCACCCTTGGGATCAAAAGGCACTAAGATTGGAAGAAATTTTATCATGCAAAGGTATCAAAGGATAGCAAAAACAGTGTTGAGATACAGGGAAAATAATAGGAAATAAATTATAATTTTTGTTTTTAAAATGTGTCTTCATTTCCAAGCTAATGAAATAATCATAAATCATTTATCCTACATCCTAGTCAAAATTATCACACAAAATACACAATAGTTTTATATTATTAAAAGTGACACATCATGCAGTTATACCAAAATTTAACTTCAGCAACATTTGGCAAATGGCAGAAATAAATGCATAACATACACTCAGTGGCCACTTTATTGAGTACACCTGCAATTAATGCAGTTATCTAATCAGTCATCATGTGGCAGCAACTCAATGTATATCACATGCAAACATGGTCAAGAGTTTCAGTTCTTGTTCAGACCAAAACATCAGAATGGGGACAAAAATGTGACCTAATTGACTTTGATCATGGAATGATTGTTCTGCTAGTCAGGATGGTTTGAGTATCTCAAAAACTGCTGATCTCCTGGCATTTTCAAACATAACATTCTCTAGAGTTTACAAAGAACGGTGTGAAAATCAAAAAAAAAAATTCTGTGAGCAGCGGTTTTGTGGGCAAAAACACTTTGAGAGATGTCAAGAGGGGAGCAGCCAGATGGTGCAAGCTGACAGGAAGGTGAAAGTAACTCAAATAATCACGTTACAACAGTAGTGTGCGGAAGAGCATCTCTGAAAGCACAACATGGTGAACCTTGAAGTGGATGAGAAGTTTAAGAAGACAACACTGGGTTCCACTCCTGTACCTAATAAAGAAGCGACTGAGTGTATACTCAGGAGCTAAAGTTCACTGCAAACTATTATCACTAACCTGACTGTCCAGGTGGTGGGATTCCTCCCAGTCCTCTTGGTAGCCGTACAAATATTGACAGGATAGCTGCCTTATTGCCAAAGCATGGCTCTAATGCTATGGGTTTTGGGATACTCTGTAAGAGAAACAGAAATAGTTTACTTCACAGAAGACCACTTTCAACCTGTAGTGGGGACAAAAGTATTAAGTTAAATGGAAACAATTCCATCTTCATGCAGTTGACATATTCTAAAACAGATTATTTTCAAAAGGAATCACTAGACAAAAGATGAACTTTATTTGTCACATGTACATAGAAGCATATAGTGAAATGTTGGGGGCAAGTGTGACTATACCTCTAACAAAAATGTATTATGCTCACAGTTTACGAATCCTAACCCGCATGTGTTTGGAATGAGGGTACAAACTGGAGCACCCAGAGGAAACCCACACAGTCACGGGAAAAACATACGACATACGAGCAGAGGAATGGAACCCAGGTTGCTGGTGCTGTAGAGTGCTATGCTAACTGTTAAGCAACTTCTATTACAAATAAAAGTAACGTACAATATCATTTAATTTAGCAAGAATATTCTACTTGGAGAAAGCTGTAGTTATTGTGGAAATCCATGAAAATACAAATATGTGAATAAAACTAAGATAGTAATCTTGGTGAAATATCATTCCTGATTACCTGGTTAATACCGATCTGTCTCAGCAGTTTCACTTATGCAGGTGGGCTGGTGGGATGACTGATTTATACTCATAATCACTAAACTAAGTGATATCAAGGTGGGAATTTAGTCACATGTATGCACCCCAAGATGTATGTTAATACTTCCCTTGGTGGCAAGGAATCTGCAGTGAATACGATGGAAGCAGGTGGAAATCAGTTCCTTACTGGGATTGGTTCTACAAATGAAGATAAAGACCTGTCTAAAGATTAGTTTCATTTGTCACATGTATATTGAAACATATAGTGAAATGTACCGTTTGTCATCATGATGTACTGGGCGCAGCCCACAAGTGTCGCCATGCTTCTAGCTCACTAACCCTAATGTAAGTCTTTGGAATGTAGGAGGAAAGTGCAGCACCGGCAGTCAAAAAAATTCCCTACAGACTGCAATGGGAATCGAATCCTGATCAGTGATCGGTGGTTGGTGGTGATGTAAAGCGATTGTGCTAACCACTAACATTAAGTACTTTGTCCAGCTGACATGGTCATCTTATGCGATTTGATGATTGTCAACAGGACATAATGAAAAACTATGTTCTGCACCCCCATGCACACATATTTCCAATGTGCAGTCATTACATAGTGATAAAGAACTGGAACCACTCAGTCAAGAGCTGCTGATGAATTATATGGTCAAAGTTATCATTTCCAGGACAGCATGCTAGATATTTACTCTGGTTTGGTGTCAACATCCACAGCGATGAGCAAATCTTCGATCTGTTGTGATCAACAGTCTTTGTTCAAGCAGGAAGCTCCCTTTGAATCCTTCAAATTAACATTATCCACTACAGACTTCTATTTAGAATGATTTTCTAAACAACCATTTAAAACTTAAAATTCACATTGTAAGTAATCTGATTTTAGATCATTTGGGTGATGGATGAAATTAAATAATGAATCGATTAATTATTTTAAACACACACATCTCAGTCATTGTAATTAAAATCTAATTTGCTGCTACAACAGTCTAATGTAGCTGAAGCTACCTAGTATTATAAACTCAGCTACGTATTGTAAAAAAAAGAAAACAAATACTGTAAACTGTATTAAAACTGCTATTAACCAGTTAGAGAAGGCAGAATACAAATCATAGTATTTTTTCATTAACAGAGTGAAAGTCTATCAAAAGTTATATGCTTACTCTGAAGTATAATCAGTTTTCCAAATTATACTGACTAACATCTAAATAAAAGAGATGCTTAACACTTACCACCAAATGCAGTCAACAACCAGAGCTCATTCTGTGTAACATCAAAAGACAGTGCTTTGCTGACCATACAGCTGCCTTTTGCTAGTTATTCCCCCTTCCCTGCAGCGTACATCTACTGCTTATTAAACAACACTGATCGTATGCTTCCCAGTCAATCATACACCAAACGCAAAACGTTTGTAGGAGGGATGTGCTTTCAGTGAAGAGAGGGTACAGAAAAAATCCACCAGAATGGTGTCTAGATTGGAGGGCTTTAGTTATGAGAGATTGGACAGGGTGTGTGCCCTGGAATGAAGGAGGCTGAAGGGTGATTAGTAAAGATATACACGATTAAGAGTCAGATAGGGTAGGTAGTCAAAATATTTCTCTCATGGTAAGAATATCAAAATCAAGAGAACACAAATTTAAGGTTGAGAGGAAGGAGTTTTAAAAAGAATCCTAGGTTGGGTTTGGTTGCATAGAAAGTGCAGGAACAACAACTGAGGTGGTGGAGTCAGATGATATTTATAAGGAATTTAATCCATGACCTGGGTGTGGGGGTAGAAGGATGGGTTGGCAAGTGTGCAGACGACACAAAGGTTGGTGGTGAAGTGGCAGATGGAGTTCAACCCGGAGAAGTGTGAGGTGGTACACTTTGGAAGGACAAACTCCAAGGCAGAGTACAAAGTAAATGGCAGGATACTTGGTAGTGTGGAGGAGCAGAGGGATCTGGGGGTACATGTCCACAGATCCCTGAAAGTTGCCTCACAGGTAGATAGGGTAGTTAAGAAAGCTTATAGGATGTTAGCTTTCATAAGTCGAGGGATAGAGTTTAAGAGTCGCGATGTAATGATGCAGCTCTAGAAAACTCTGGTTAGGCCTCACTTGGAGTACTGTGTCCAGTTCTGGTCACCTCACTATAGGAAGGATGTGGAAGCATTGGAAAGGGTACATAGGAGATTTACCAGGATGCTGCCTGGTTTAGAGAGTATGCATTATGATCAGAGATTAAGGGAGCTAGGGCTTTACTCTTTGGAGAGGAGGAGGATGAGAGGAGACATGATAGAGGTGTACAAGATAATAAGAGGAATAAATAGAGTGGATAGCCAGCGCCTCTTCCCCAGGGCACCACTGCTCAATACAAGAGGACATGGCTTTAAGGTAAGGGTTGGGAAGTTCAAGGGGGATATGAGAGGAAGGTTTTTTACTCAGAGAGTGGTTGGTGCGTGGAATGCACTGCTTGAGTCAGTGATGGAGGCAGATACACTAGTGAAATTTAAGAGACTACTAGACAGGTATATGGAGGAATTTAAGGTGGGGGGTTATATGGGAGGCAGGGTTTGAGGGTCAGTACAACATTGTGGGCTGAAGGTCCTGTACTGTGCTGTACTATTCTATGTTCTAATTTAGACAGACAGATAAATAGGCAAGGCATAGGCATAGCAGGAGAGTTAAAATGCAGGCAGATGCACTTATCACAGAAGGGCATGGACAAGGTGGATGACTCTGCAAATGAATCACAGTCTTACGTGGAAAAACTAAGAACTCCTAGCAGCTTGGAAATGAAGAGGTGAAAGGACAGCTATTGCATCTCCTACTGTGGCACGGGAAAGGCTGCCCAACAGGATGTGGTAGTCAAGGGGCAGTACAATGGACCAGGTCAGGGATAATAAAATAGACCTGGTACAATAAAACACACAAAATGCAGGACGAACTCAGCAGGCCAGGCAGCATCTATAGAAAAATAGTATAGTTTTGGGCTGAAACCTTTTCCATAGATGCTGCTCCCTAGCCTGCTGAGATCCTCTAGTATTTTGTGTGTGTTGCTTGGATTTCCAGCATCTACAGATTGTCTCCTGTTTGTGCCTGGTACAGTAGACCTGGTAGTCAAAGACATTACAATGGACCTGGAAGTCAGAGACAGTACAAAGGACCTGGTGGTCAGGGTGAGATGGGGTGATAGGCAGCTGGAGGAGGGATGAGTGAAAACAGTGACAGAGGCTGGGAGGCAGTAGGTGAATTGAGGTGAGGTGATAGGCAGATTGAGGAGGGATGTGTAGAAATAGTGACAGGTAGGGAAGTGATAGGTGGGCATATCAAATGACTGCAGATAACAGAGGAAGAGGAGACTTTTATTTTACTTATAGATTGAGAACAGATCGATTATAATTGCACAATGCAGCAAAACATTTCTAACTTTCCACAGAATATGCAAATACAGCATCGCTTTTCAAAATGAAAGGAGCAGAACTCTGGATACCTGTATATAACTATTTATTCATAATAAGTACCATAATTATTCTCAGAGAAAATTGTTTAATTATAGACTGGCAGCATAGGTTTTGCTGACAAATTTAACTGAACTGTTTGAGGAAATAATAGAATTTATTAATAAAGAAAATTAAGTATAGATCGTATATGTAGATTTTTGACGACTGCCTAATAATGGACATCATGTAGGAATTGTAAAATTATGACATACAGAAAAGAAAGCAACACTTGAGTTGGCTGAGGAATAGTATTGCCAGCAAATGGATGACATTTTTGGACAAGGGGCTGTCAGAGGTTACAGCGGGACATCAATAGGATGCAAAACTGGGCTGAGAAGTGGCAGATGGAGTTCAACCCAGATAAGCATAAGGTGGTTCATTTTGGTAGGTCAAATATGATGGCAGAATTTAGTATTAATGGTAAGACACTTGGCAGTGTGGAGGAACAGAGGGATCTTGGGGTCCGGGTCCATAGGACACTAAAAGCTGCTGTGCAGGTTGACTCTGAAGGCATACAGTCCATTGGCTTTCATCAATCGTGGGATTGAGTTTAGAGCCGAGAGGTAATGTTACAGCTATATAGGACCCTGATCAGGCCCCACTTGGAGTACTGTGCTCAGTTCTGGTCGCCTCACTACATGAAGGATGTGGAAACTATAGAAAAGGTGCAGAGAGATTTACAAGGATGTTGTCTGGATTGGGGAGCATGCCTTATGAGAAAAGGTTGGGCTTTTCTCCTTGGAGCAGCGGAGGATGAGAGGTGGCCTGATGGAGGTGTACAAGATGATGAAAGGCGTTGATCGTGTGGATAGTCAGAGCTTTTTCCCAGGGCTGAAATGGCTAACATGAAAAAGCACAGTTTTAAGGTGCTTGGAAGTAGGTACAGAGGAGATGTCAGGGTTAAGTGTTTTTTTTACACAGAGAGTGGAAAGTGCGTGGAATGGGCTGCTGGCAACGGTGGTGGAGGTGGATACGATAGGGTATTTTAAAAGGCTCCTGGATAGGTACATGGAGCTTAGAAAAATAGATGGTAACCCTAAGTAATTTCTAAAGTAAGCACATGTTCGGCACAGCATTGTGGGCCAAAGGGCCTGTATTGTGCTGTTGGTTTCCTATGTTTCTAAAGGGATGGGACCTGCATTTTTGCTACTGAATTAATGTTTTAACACTGTTCTCATAATAATTCTGAGATTTTGATCCCTGCTTAAAGACACCGTGGCGAGAAAAAACATAAGCTAACTATCCCGTCAAGCCTCATCAGAATTTTGTACTTTTCATCAAGATTCTTTTAAACTTGAGAGCGTAAGCCTGGTCATCTTCATCTGCTCTCATGCAAGAAGCCTGCCATCCTAGGAATCAATCCAGTGAACCCTTGCTGTGCTCTCTCTCTCTCTCTCTTGCAAGCACTTTCTATCTATGAAAGGGAGACCAGATAAGTGTGTAATATTCATGATGTGGGCTCAGCAAGGGTACATAATTGAGCAAGAACATACTGATAGTCTTCCTTAGTGGTAGCAGGTTCTGCACATGAACTTTCGTGTTCACTGAGGGCACTAGTTTCCTTTCAAAACCAACACCTTTCAGTTTCTATCCATTTAGAAAATGCTATATCCTGCACATTGTTCTTTTAATACTATATGCCACATTCTGTTTTCTTTTTGCTTTTATACTACTTCAATGCACAGTGTGATCTGTCAGAATGACACCAAACAAAATGCTTTGCACCGTATCTCAGTACATGCTACTATTATAGGAAGGCTGTTATTAATATAGGACATCTCTTATGAAATTGGGAAGAACGTATTGAGGATTTACCAGGATGTTGCCTGGATTTAGGGGCCTAAGCACCAAGGAGAGGTCGTGTAGATTAGGACTTTATTCGCTGGAATGTAGGAGATTGAAGGGGGATCTGATAGCCATGTACAAGATCATGTGGTGGGATTAATAGGGTGAAAGCACAAAGGCTTTCTTTCCCAGGGAAGGGAAAATAAGAGGGCATTGGTTTAAGATCGGGGTAATTTAAAATAGACATTGGGGCAGCTTGGGATGTTGGGAATGGCAAGGATGGAGTGCTAAGGGAGGGGTGTGGACAGATAGTAGAGAAATAGTGCCAGGGGCGTGGGTTGGTGCGGGTGCAGACACACCCAGCCTTGAGACACCAAGCAAGGTCACTTGATTCCAAACAATTGGTTTACTGATTATTACAGAATATCTCTAGTGTTTCTTGTTCCCTCTCCTCTCCCTTTCCTTTTTCCTAACCATGATTCCCCTCTTCCTGCCTCCTGTTAAATCTCTGTCCACAATAGAGACTCATATCAGAATCAGGTTTATCAACACTCACGTATGTTATAAAAATTTTTTTTGTGGTAGCAGTACAGCGCGATACATAAAATTACTGCAGTACTGTGCAAAAGCCTTGCGAATCTTGTAGAATTTTCTCTATTTTTGCATAAATATGGCCTAAAATGTGATCAGATCTTTATGAAAGTCCTAAAACTAGATAAAGCAAACCCAATTAAATAATAAATAAATAATACAAAAACCATTATATTTGTTCATTTCTTTATTGGAAAAAAGACAAAGACCAACTGGTCTGCCAGGAATTCAGTATCTTGGCCTCCTGAATACAGGGCAGGTTCTCATGGTCAGTCCAAACGACAAAAAGGTTCTTGGCCTCCTGCAGCCAGTAATGCCATTCTTCCAAAGGTAACTTAACCACAAGAAGCTCCCTATACCCGATGTCATCGTTTCCCTCTGCTGAGGACAGTTGCCTGAAGAAGAATGCACATGGGTGCAGGTTGCTGTCCAAAGGTGATCATTGAGACAAGACAACACCCACTCCAACGTTTGAGGCGTCCACCTCCACAACGAAGGGAAAGTCTGGGTTAGGAGAAATCTAGATGGGAGCTCTGCAAAGGCAGCGTGTCCAGACAAAAGGGCCCATGGATTTCTTAGTCAGGGCCATCAGCAGAACTGCCACCAGGCTCCAGAGTGGGACTGATTGGTTCTCCCAAGTGACTCTGGCCTCCTCCTTCCAAAAGGTGACCAATGGCTATTTGGAGGTCGTGAATCTCCGGGCTCTGTATGGAAATATCTTTGCGGTGGATAGTCACAGTGGACAACAGACACTGTTACCCTTGACCTTGTAACCACTGTTACAACATGGCCCTTGACGAAGATGGCTTAGACCCAAATGCTAGAGTATCTGAGGCTGGGATTGAGACATGGTCTCAAATGGGATTGAGAAACAGAGCACAAAACAAATGATGGATGAAATCACTGGTACGCTTACGATTAAGCATTGAACCTGTGATCAGATGTTCCTTAACTACTCAATTCTTGGCACCCAAAAATAAATTATCATATAACTAGAACATCCTAGCCTTAAAGAGGCCACACCAGCTATCTATACTCCAGAGAGTTAGAGCATTTAAATCGCAGAATCTGGCATGATGGAAGTGTCTCAGTGGTAACACAAAGTCCTTACAAGATGGGTGACCCCAGCTATTATCAGAGTCTGTCTGGTGTCAGTGGTCGCATAACTAGGAGTTGTGATATACACCAGCTGCTCATACGACTATCCACCATGGCGGTTTCACATGACCCTGATAGAGGGGTGGGGGGTGGAGAGAGGGGCTAAGCAAGTGCTAACCCTTGACCAAATGTGACCTGCAAGCTAGTGGAGGGAAGGAGTGCCTTACACCTCCTTAGATAAAGACGTATTTCCATCCTGCCACCCAACATTGAGGCAGGAATAGAATAAAAAATATAGTGGTACAGTTACAGAGAAAATACAGTGCAGGTTGACAAATAAAATGCATCATCCATGATGAGGGAGACTGGAAGATGAAGAGAGAGCCGGCAGTCAGAAGCTCACGGTGGCCCCTGCAGGCTGAGTGCAAGTAGACTGCAAAAGCCATCGCCCAATCAGTGGTTCTTGATTTCCCACTGTGACTCTGTGTGCAGTAGCACTGGATTGCCAGAAGCACAATTGAATCATCTGGTAAGACTGTGTGGGTCCCAGAACAGCATTCAAAGTAAATTTATTATCAAAGTCCATAGTGGCAATTTTATTAGGTATAGGAGTGGAACTCAATTTGGTCTTTGAGAAGACACAGTATACGGAATAAGGTGGATGAACTCGTGGCGCAATTAGAGATTGGTCGGTAAGACATTGTGGGCATTACTGAGCTGTGACTGAAAGAAGGTCATAGTTGGGAGCTAAATATCAAAGGATATACTTTGTATCAAAAGGACAGGTAGATAGGCATGTGCGGTGGTGTGGCTCTGTAGGTAAGAGAACGAATTACATCTTTAGAAAGAGGTTGAACCTTTGTGGGTGGAGTCAAGAAACTCCAAGGGTAAAAAAAAAACATTGTGGATAACATATATAGGCCTCCAAATAGCAACCAAGATACAGGGTTGAGATTGGCATGTAATAAGGGTAATGTGACAAGTGTAATGGAGAACTTCAATATTCAAGACATTGGGAAAACCAAGTTGGTGTCGGATCGCAAGAGAGGGAACTTGTTAAATGCCCTGGCCTTTTAGAGCAGCTTCTGCTTGAGCCTACTTGGGGAAAAGCCACCTTAGATTGGGTGTTGTATAATAACCTAAATTTTATTAGTCAGATTAACATAAAGGAACCCTTAGGAGACAAGTGATCATAATATGATTGAATTCACACTGCAATTTGAGAGGGAGAAGCAAAAGTCACATGTATTAATATCGCAATTGAATAAAGGGAATTATGGAGGCATGAGAGAGGAGCTTGCTCAGGTAAATTGGACGGAGATACTGGCAGGGATGACAACAGAACAGAGATGGCTGAAGTTTCTGGAAATAGTACGCCAGGTGCAGGATAGCTATGTCCCACAGAAGAAATTGTTCTCAGATGGCAGGGATAAAGAAACATGCCTGACAAGGGAAGTTAAGGACTGCATAAAAGTCAAGGAAAGGGCATATAAGGTAGCAAAAGTGAGTGGGAAGTTCGATGATTGGGAAGTTGTTAAAATCCAACTAAAGGCAACTAAAAAAAAGTTATAAGAAGGGAAAAGATGAAATATGAGGGCAAACTGGCTGATAATATAAGCAGGATACTAAAAGTTTTTCAAGTTACATAAAGAATAAAAGGGAGGTGAGAGTTGACATTGGACCACTGTAAACTGATGCTAGTAAGGGAGTAATGGAAAACAAAGACATGGCAGATGAACTTAATAAGTACTTTACTTCAGAATTTACTGTGGAAGACACTGGATGTGTGCCAGAGGTCTGTGAGTGTCAGGGAAAAGAAGTGAGTGTCATTGCTATTACAAAGGAAAAAGTGCTATGCCAACTAAAAGGTCTTAAGGTGGATAAGTCACCTGGACCAGATGGACTACATCCTGGAGTCCTAAAAGAGGTTGCTGAAGAGACGACTGATACATTGGTCAGGATTTTTCAAGAATCACTTGATTCTAATATAGTTCCAGAGGATTGGAAAACTGCAAATGCAAGGGAGGAAGACAAAAAAAAAGAGGAAATTATAGGCCATTTAGCCCCACCTCAGTGGTTGAGAAAGTGTTGGAGTCCATTATTAAGGTCGAGGTTTCTGTACAGGGAAATCTTATCTGACAAATCTTTAGAATTCTTCGAGGAAGTAAGAAGCAGGGTGGACAAGGGAGAGGCAGTAGATGTCATTTACTTAGATTTTCAGGTGTTTTATAGGGTGCCACACATTGGGTACTTAGCAAAATAAAATACTATCGTGTTACTGGAGATATACTGACATGGACGGAAGAATGGCTGACAGGTAGGAGACAGCGAGAGGGAATTAAAGGGGCATTTTCTGATTGGCTGCCAGTGACTAGTGGTGTTTCCCAGGGGTCAGTATTGGGACCACTACTTTTCATATTGTTTGTCAATAATTTAGATAGTGGAATTGACGGCTTTGTGGCAAAATATGCAGATGATATGAAGATAGGTGGAGGGGTAGGTAGTGCTGAGGAAGCAATGCGATTGCAGAAGGATGGACAAATTGGAAGAATGGGCAAAAAAGTGGCAGATGGAATACAGTGTTGCAAAATGTATGATAATGCATTTTGGTAAAAGGAACAATAGTGCAGACTATTTTCTAAATTTGGAGAAAATACATAAGAGGTGCAGAGGGACTTAGGAGCCCCCGTGCAAGACTCCCAAAAGGTTAATTTATAGGCTAAGTCTGTGGTAAAGAAGACAAATGCAATGTTGGCATTTATTTCAAGGGGAATAAAATATAAAAACAAAAAAAAAATGCTGAAGCTTTATAAGCCACTAATCAGGCCGCACTTGGAGTATTGTCAACAGTTTTGGGCCCCTTATCTCAGAAAAGATGTATTGTTATTGGAGAGAGTCTAGGGGATGATTCTGGGAATGAAGGGTTTAACATATGAGGAGCATCTAGCAGCTTTGGGCCTGTACTCACTGGAATTTAGAAGAATGCGTGGGGATCTCTTTGAAACCTAGCAAATGTTGAAAGGTGGATGTGGATAGGATGTTTCCTATGGTGGGGGTACCAGAACTAGAGGGCACAGCCTCAAAATTGAGGGGCAATCTTTTAGAACAGAGTTATAAAAATTTTTTTGCCAAAGACTGGTGAATCTGTGGAATGTTTACCACAGACTGGTGGAGGCCTAGTCCGTGGGTATATTTAAAGTACAAGTTGATAGATTCCTGGTTGATTGGGCCAGCAAGGGATATGGTGAGAGGCCAGGTGTATGGGGTTGAATGGGATCTGGGATCAGCCATGATGAAATGGCGGAGCGGACTTTACAGGCTGAATGGCTTAATTCTGCTCCTATGTTTTATGGTCTTACAGGCTCAACAGGCAGGATGCAGGGCAAGTGATTCCACTGGAAGAGGAGTCTAGAATAAGGAGAAGTGTTCCTAGAACAAGGAACAGATCTTTAGGATTGAGATAAATAAGAAATTTCTTCACCCAAATATTCATTAATCTTCAGAATTCTCTTCCTTAGAGTTGTCTGGTGGCTCAGCCATTGAGAGTCATATCAGTTTTTGGATACTAAGGAAATCAAGAGAAATGGGAATAGTGCAGGAAAACTGTGCTAGAAACATAGAAAACCTACCGCACTAAATAGACCCTTCGGCCCACAAAGCTGTGCCGACCGTCCTTACCTTAGAACTGCCTAGGGTTACCCATAGCCCTCTATTTTTCTAAGCTCTATGTACCTATCCAGGAGTCTCTTATATCGTTTCCGCCTCCACCACCGCCGCTGGCAGCCCATTCCACGCACTCAACACTCTCTGGGTAAAAAACTTACCCCTGACATCTCCTCTCTACCTACTTCCCAGCACCTTAAAACTATGCCCTCTCATGCTAGCCGTGCTGAGGAACACAAGTAGCCACGATCTTGATAAACTGTGGAACTGTGGAATCTGTTAAAGGATCGTTCAGAGAGCAGTTGCTGAACTGTCGAGTTTGGTTCATTCCTCAGATTGTTTTCAACATTTTTAACAAAGTATAGTTTATTCAAAATAAAAGCAATTATAAGAATAAAGCATGCAATGTATCTTCATTCTTATATTCATTGACAATACATTACAAAGTGTACAATTACATTGTTTAAAACCAATAGTGCTGTTACCACTCTTGTGACCCCCAGAGGTAGGACATCGTGACAATAATTGAAGGGCTTCCTCAACCAACCTGGCCTCTCCCTTTTCAGCAGCAGAAGAACCATACACCATGCTCCTTCCTCACCAAGCCCTTGCACCAGCTGCAGTGTGTCCATCAGCATGGATTCCTGTAGCCTGGAATGTGCCAGTTGGCAGCATTCCTTTACATGGACATCTCCATGTGCCGGCAGACCAGCAAGTTTCCGGTAGATCAAAGGGTGTCTTTCACTGAGTTGATAATCTGCCAGCAGCACTTGACGTCTATCTCTGTGTGTGTCCCTTAAAATAAGAGTTCAATCCAAATATTTAGATGGAGGAACGAGAACACTAATCTTGTGATGATACACTATCAACTTTAAATCCAAAGGGCAGCTACATCTCAAATTTCAAATTTCAAAATTCAAAGGTGGGCAAAAAAAAACAACTTGCAAAAGACAACAAGTTGTGTAACTACAAAAAAAACAAAATAATAATAATGAATAAATAAGATAATTAGAGGGTTTTCAGACAGCAAAATATTTTGGGGTGTATTACTCTGTGGAGTACTTGACGATCGCTATTACAGATAGTCGACAAAGGATGCAAAATTGCATGCACGAGTTCATCAATCAGGCCAGAGTGAAATATTAACCTGCTTGTAATGAAACTCCATGTCTTTATCATCTATTATTTAGCTTGTCTAAACAGCTGTGTAATGAACTTAAATTAGAAGCAATTTCTTCAGTCACCATATGCTTCATCTCTGTCGACAATCACCAAATCTATAAATAAGACGCTTTTTGAAATGGTTATTTTGATTCAATTGAAGTGGACCGTCCATCTCACTTGAGCAATGGTACCACAGTGATGAAGTACGCAGTTAGTATCAGGTTAGAATCCTGATGAGAAATTGACTACATATTTCATCAAAAGGTTGCAATCCCAGTACTGACTTGTTTACTGTAATTGAACCTGAAGCTTCTGCTATTTCATCAACCTGTCACTATGCAAGGGTCAATCAACCAAGCTAGTGGGATGTGTACGTTTCTTGTGGATTAAAGTCAATGACAAAGGGTAGGAAGACTGAGGATTGGGCTGGTTACATTTGTCTATTAAAAAACATTGGATTCACAAACAAACTATGTTGGAAAGTTAGAATCATAAGCTCAATTCGTTCACTGTAAAAAAAAATCGACAGCTTTCAATTGGAAACAGAGCCACCAGTACAACCTCACTAGTATGCATCACGAGTTACAGACAGCTGTATCTTTTGATAGAAAAGATGCTGGGTCTGAAGCTGAAAATGATAAATGTGCTGAGCAGACACAGCATCTGTGAGGGGGGGAGAGAGAGAGGGGGAGAGAGGGGGGAGGGGGGGAGAGGGGGGAGGGGGAGAGAGGGGGAGGGGGAGAGAGGGGGGAGAGAGGGGGAGAGAGGGGGGAGAGAGGGGGAGAGAGGGGGGAGGGGGAGAGAGGGGGGGGAGGGGGAGAGAGGGGGGAGAGAGGGGGAGAGAGGGGGGAGGGGGAGAGGGGAAGAGAGAGAGGGGGAGGGGAGAGGGGGAGGGGGAGAGGGAGAGGAGGAGGGGGAGGGAGGAGGGGGAGAGATGGGGGAGAGGGATGGGGAGAGGGAAAGAGGGAGTTTAGAGGGAGGTATAGGGTGGGGGTGTAGAGAGTGGTGGCAGAGGGCTAGGGAGAGAGACAAAAGGTAGGTAGAGCGAGAGGTATAGAGAGGAGACAGAGGGAGGGGTAGAGGTAGAGGCTGGGGGAGTGGTAGAAACAAACGAGGGGGAGATGGAGAGGGGAACAGACGGAAGGGGAGACAGAGTGAGGGGAGATGGGAGAGGGCGATAAAATTACAGGTCAATGAACTTTCAGCAGTTGTGCTGAACAGTCACTGACCTGAAACACTAATTTTGTGATGCTTAGAATATTCATTCCAAATCCTACTTGACTTGATTTTCTGAAATTACCACTGGATAATCATAACCTCTAAAACTGCAACCCCTCCATCAACTCAATCTACCTGATAAGCTCCATCACCTATGCTGGTCACATCAACAAATGCACTTTCTATCAGTCATCCAGTTGCAGTATAGAATATGATAACACTTGCCTCAGGACTCTCATAAATCTGTCTCTGTTGAAGCTGACGTCTAAGGCAGCAGATAGTTCTTCAAGCATTCAATATGTATGCTTGACTGCACCAGCTAGCTTTTCATGACATGATAGAGCACGCCAGCTAACACCCAAGACACAGAAATGCACTTCTGAGTGTAGACTTGCAATAAAGCAGGCTATATATCTCCTCAGAAGCTAAGAATATACACATCTAGAACTCACATGTGCCAGATGTTTTCATTCCACTGCCAGTTAAAGTGCCCATAAAAGATATAGGTCAGAATACAATCTAGATTGCAGTTCCTTGCATCAATTCAACAGAGCCAAATGATTCGGTTTTGCTTTAGTGACCTGTATTCTGAAAAATTTAAAAATCCCAGCAATGCTGTTAGCATTAATACTTTCCCTTTATAACGCTAATCTATTATTTTTCAAAAAACTACTGTGATCTCTTATATTTATTTGTTTTTATTTAGAGATACAGCATGGTAACAGGCCCTTCAGATCCAACGAGCCCACACCACACAATTACCTTACACTTTATTGTCGCCAAACAATTGATACTAGAACGTACAATCATCACAGCGATATTTGATTCTGCACTTCCCGCTCCCTGGAGTACAAATCGATAGTAAATAGTGAAAATTTAAATTATAAATCATAATTAGAAAATAGAAAATGTAAAGTAAGGTAATGCAAAAAAACTGAGAGGCAGGTCTGCATATTTGGAGGGTACAGCCCAGGTCCGGGTCAGGATCCATTCAGCAGTCTTATCACAGTTGGAAAGAAGCTGTTCCCAAATCTGGCCATATGAGTCTTCAAGCTCCTGAGCCTTCTCCCAGAGGGAAGAGGGACGAAAAGTGTGTTGGCTGGGTGGGTTGTGTCCTTGATTATCCTGGCAGCATTACTCCAACAGCGTGTGGAGTAAAGTGAGTCCAAGGACGAAAGATTGGTTTGTGTGATGTGCTGCGCCGTGTTCATGATCTTCTGCAGCTTCTTCCGGTCTTGGACAGGACAACTTACATACCAGGTTGTGATGCACCCTAGAAGAATGCTTTCTACGGTGCATCTATAAAAATTAGTGAGGGTTTTAGGGGACAGGCCAAATTTCTTTAGCTTTCTCAGGAAGTAAAGATGCTGGTAGGCCTTCTTGGCAGTGGACTCTGCTTGGTTGGACCAAGTCAGGTCATTTGTGATACTGACCCCGAGGAACTTAAAGCTTTTGACCTGTTCCACTTGCACACCACCGAAGTAAATTGGGTCGTGCGATCCGCTATTCCTTCTGAAGTCAACAACCAATTCCTTCGTCTTGCTGACGTTGAGGGATAGGTTATTGTCTTCGCACCATGCCAACAGGTTCTTAATTTCCTCTCTGTACTCAAACTCATCATTACCCGAGATACGGCCTACAATTGTTGTGTAATCAGCAAACTTATATATTGAGTTCGATGGAAACTTAGCTACACAATCATGAGTGTACAGTGAGTACAGCAGGAGGCTGAGTACACAGCCTTGTAGGGTACCGGTGCTCAGGGTGATTGTAGAGGAGAGCTTGTCCCCTATTTTTACAGCCTGGGTCCTGTCTGTGAGGAAGTTGAAGATCCAGCTGCAGATCTGAGAATTACACCCATGTGATCAATTAACCTATCAACCAGTACATCTTACAACTGTGGGAGATAATTGCAGAACCCAGAGGAAACTCATGCAGTCATGGGGAGAACATACAGTGCCTATAAAAAGTATTCGCCTGCTTGGTAGTTTTCATGATTTATTGTTTTTCAACATTGAATCACAGTGGATTTAATTTGTCTTTTTGACACTGATTAACAGAAAAAACTCTTTCACATCAGTCAAAACAGATTTCTACATAGTGATCTAAATTAACTACAAATATAAAACACAAAATAATTGATCGCATAAGTATTCACCCCTTCAAGTCAGTATTACAGCCTTGAGTCTGTGTGGAGAGGGCTCTATTAGCTTTGCACATCTGGACACTGCAATTTTTCGCCATTCTTCTTTACAAAACTGCTCAGATTGCACGGGGATTGTAAATGAAAAGCCCTATTCAAGTCCAGCCACAAATTATCAATTGGATTGAGATCTGGACTCTGGCTTGGCCACTCCAGGACATTAATTTTGTTATTTTTAAGCCATTCCTGTGTAGCTTTGGCTTCATACTTGGGGTCATTGTCTTGCTGGAAAACAAACCTTCTCCCAAGTCACAGTTCTCTTGCAGACTGCATCAGGTTTTCCTCCAGGATCTCCCTGTATTTTGCTGCATTTATTTTACCTTCTACCTTCACAAATCCTTCAGGGCCTGCTGCAGTGAAGCATCCCCACAGCATGATGCAGCCACCGCCATGCTTCATGGTAGGGATGGTGTATTTTTGATGATGTGCAGTGCTTGGCTTATGCCAAACATAGTGTATGGTCTGATGGCCTAAAAGCTCAATTTTGGTTTCAAAGCATAGAACCTTCCTCAGAGTCTCCCACATACCTTCTGGCAAACTCTAGCAGAGATTTCATGTGAATTTTTCAACAGTGGCTTTCCCTTTGCCACTCTCCCATAAAGCTGCAACTGGTGAAGCACCCGGGCAACAGTTGTCGTTAGCACAGTCTCTCCCATCTCAGCCACTGAAGCTCGTAGCTCCTCCATCACTCGTCCCCTTCTTGCACGGTTTTTGAGGACAGTCTCTAGGCCTATTTACAGCTGTGTCATATTCTTTCCATATCTTGATGATTGACTTAACTGTACTCCAAGGGATATTCAGTGTCTTGGAAATTTTCTTGAATCCGTCTCCTGACTTGTGCTTTTCAATACCCTTTTTCTGGAGTTGCCTGGAGTGTTCTTATGTCTTCACGTGTAGTTTTTTTTTCATATTGGGGGGGGGGGAGTACTTATGCAATCAGTTATTTTGTGTTTTATATTTGTAATTAATTTAGATCACTCATAGAGATCTGTGTTCACTTTGACACAGAAGTCTTTTCTATTGATCAGTGTCAAAAAGCTAATTAAATCCACTGTAATTTAATGTAAAACAATAAAATACGAAAACTTCCAAAGGGGGTGAATACTTTATATAGGCACTGTACAAACTCCTTGCAGACAGCAATGGGAATTGAACCTGGGTCATTGACACTGTAAAGCATTATGTTACCATGCCACCCCAAATGGAAAAGGATTTGTTGTTTCGTCTAATTCTTCATCACACATGCTTTGAATGTACATCATGCACACAACAATATAGATAAGTTTAAGTGTGTCCAAAGCGAACACTGTTTGTCACATATAAAAACAAAAATACAGAAATATTCAGCAGGTCAGGCAGCATCTTCGGAGATGAAAGCAGAATCATCACTGCATGCCCCTCCATAGATGCTGCCTGACTTGCCGACTTCCTGTAACAATTTCTGTGTGTTTATCGTGGCATTCTGATTGATAGCCAATCAGTTGGGAAAGCTGATTACCTGAAATTACTGAATTCAACAGAGAGGTCTGGGGGGTGTAATATGCCTACTTGGAGGATTAGATGTTGCTCCTTAAGCTTATGTTGAACTGACTGGCACAGTGTCAGAGACAAAGAGAGCATGATCAATATGGGCGTTAATCATTTGTCCTCCTTCCATTTCCGGGTATTGCATCCAGCGTGCAGCATATGTGGCCTCCTCTACTGGAGAAAGCAAACACAAAATGGTGATTCCTTTGTGGAATACCTCTGTTCAGAATGCAAAGGTGACACTGAGCGACAGATACCTGTCACTTTAATTCTGTCCCTCTCCTGCTCTGAATTCTTTTTCTTCAGCACTGTTCCAACGAAGACCAATATACATTCAAGAGGGAGCATTAGATCTTCCAACCAGACACTTTACAACAAAGGGACAATTTCAACCCTTCTGAAACTGTAACATTAGCTTTTTTCATCTCTCTGCAAAGATGCTACCTGATTTGTTGGACATTTCCAGTATTCAATGTTATATCAGATTTCCAGCAGTATACTCTATCTGGTAGTTCCAGCACATTTTTGCTCTCTCCTGTCATCCTTATCCCCAAGATTCCTCCAAAGAATCTTGTTGTTTACATTTGACATTCCAAATATAATTCACACCAGCATTAAACTCCATCTGCTGCTTCTACCTCTATATTTCTAACAGGTCTGCATCCTGCTATATCCTTTTACAGCCTTCTTCACTCGCCATAATTCCACCAAACTTTATGGCACTTTCAAATTTACCCATCAGTCCACCTACACCTTCAGCCAGATAATTTGTATATAATAACAAAGATCCCAGCATGGATCCTTTGTAGAACATCATTTGCCAGACTTCCAGTCAGAACATCGCCCCTCTACCACAATCTTCTGTCTTTAATAGCCAAGCTAACTTTGAATCCAATCCTCCATGTGCATTTATCTTCTCAATAATCCTACCACAAGTGACATTTTCAAAAGCTTTACTGGAGCCCATATATATCACATCAACTGCCCTCTCCACATAAATCACTTTCCTCACCTCCTCAAAATGATCAATCAAATTTAAAATACTGAACTTCCCCATAAAAAGCCATACTGACCGGACATAATAAATCAATACTTTTCCAGATGTCTGTAATCCCTATCCCTAATAATCTTCTCTAATAATTTCTCTGCCACCAATGCAAGGCTCACTAACTTTAATTTCCTGGATTATCCCGAATGAGGTGGGATTGTGGAGGGAGTGCAAATGAGGTTGCATTTCCTTCAGTATAATACAGTTGAAAATGTCATTGTTTCCACTGAAACACGGTCTCAGCTTTCAGAAACCATCTCTGTTGAAGTCATGCACAGATGAAGGCATACATCTAAAAAATGGCAATCTATTTGCACCAAGTACCAGAGAAGTGAATTTCTTGGACTACTGATAATAGTTACCCAATGGTACATTTGGTATTACTGCTCTGGAATGAGGGTCATTAAGCATTGCCTCTGTTAAGAAATTACCAGATAATCTCTATTGATTTCACTCAGATGACAGAATTGATAACAACTGAATCAAGCATCTAAGAAACAGAAGCATCCTTCTCTGCAGTTTGACTACAAGACATAGGAGCAGAATTAGGCCATTTGGCCCATTGAATCTGCTCCACCATTCCATCAGGACTGATTTATTATCCCCCCCAAACTCATTCTTTTGCCTCCTCCTCATAACCTTTGACACCCTCAGAAATCATGAACCTATCGATCTCTGTTTTAAACATACCCACTATCTTGGCCTCTGCAGCTGATTCACCAGCCTCTGGCTGAAGAAATTCCTTCTCATCTCTGTCCTAAATGAATGTCCTATTCCGAGGCCCTGCTCTCTGTGGGGGGGGGGGGGGGGGAGTAGTCAGCCTTGGTGTGTGGGAGGAATCATTCCCAGTTCAGGTTGGAACCCTGCATCAGGTCCAAGCCTGGAGAGGGGAGATGGCCTGTATAAAACAGAAAGGTGGAATGGTGACACAAGGGCACAGGTGATTGGTGGAACAAGGTGTTGGAGGGGTGAGTGACAATGTGCGTCACCTGATTCTGTCTCCCAACTTCAACCCGACCCCCTTGGCTCAATCCTCCTGCCGTCCTTCTCCCATCCCTTCCGTCCACCAATCAACTCCCTTCTGGTCATCACCCCTCTCCACTCTCAGTCCTGATGCTGGGTCAACAATTCCTTTCCCCTCACAGACGGTGCTTGACCTGTCAAGTTCCTCTGGCTGATTATTTATTGATTGTTGTACCTTGTCCAGCCTGGTAAAAATAAAGTTTAAAGGTTAGCTTTGTTTGTCACATGTAACACTGAAACATAAAGTGAAATGTATTGTTTTGTATCAACAACCAATACAGTCCAAAGTGTACGGGAAGCAGACTGCAAGTGTCGCCATGCTTCTGGCACCAACATAGCATAACGCAACCTGCTAACCCTAACTTGTATGTCTTTGGAATGTGGGAGGAAACCGGAGCACCCGGATGAAGTCCACTCAGTCACAAGGAGAATGTACGAACACATTACAGACAGCAGCAGGAATTCAAACCCGATCCTACACCTAGCGCTAAAAAGTGTTACGCTAACTACTCTAATTCAGAATCAGAATCATGTGATGTGAAATTTGTTAACTTAGCAGCAGCGGTTCAATGCAACACGTAATCTAGCAAGAGAGAAAAAAAATAAAACATAAGAAATAAACAAGTAGATCAATTATGTATATTAAATAGATTTTTTTTTTTAAATGTGCAAAAACAGAAATATTGTATATTAAAAAAGTGAGGTAGTGTCCAAAGCTTCAATGTCCATTTAGGAATCGGATGGCAGAGGGGAAGGAGCTGTTCCTGAATCGCTGAGTGTGTGCCTTCAGGCTTCTGTATCTCCTACCTGATGGTAACAATGAGAAATGGGCATGCCCTGAGTGCTGGAGGTCCTTCTGCATAGAATTCTGTATAGTTCAGCGAAATCACCTATCATTCTTCCAAACTCTGGAAATTACTGGCTCAATGTGCTTTTGTGCATACTGGAGAACTCGCCCATCTCAGGAGTCTTTATACTCTCTATACCAAGTACATGTTGTTAAAGATGGAGGATCTGTATTCCAAGTGAAATCTCATCAGAGTTCATTCTGATGTCATCCTGCTCCTGCTCCTCTTTCTCATAAATGCTGGTCTTGACAACAACATTCTACATCTGAGACAGTGCAGGTGAACTTCAGCAACTTCTGGCTGGTGGCTAATGTAAAAAGGAAAACAACTAAATACTTCATTAATCACACTTCTTCTGGTAAACGATCATCGCATAAAATAGTCTGTAACTTCCCTTTAGACTTGAAGGCAGAGCAGAGGCGAGGCAAGGTGTACACAAGGTTCAAGCCATTTAAGCACCACGCTGAAGGCTGAATCGAGGTGGGTCAGTTCAGGCATCACAGCGTACTGATTTGACTAAACTCAATGTTTGGACAGACTTAAGCACTGTGGCAAATAGGAGAGGCCAGCTACAGGCGAAATCAAGGCAGTGAGGTCCAGGCCCCAGAGCGTATCGAGGTGATTAAACCTGATGTTCAGTCGTTGATTTAGGTGCCAGGCCAGACTTTAAAGGTCAGGGTGTTGGGGCCTGAGGCAAGGGACAAACTCATTCAGATCACTGCTCCATGTGGTTTACTTGGCTCTGCACTGAACTATTGGACTCTCCTGTGGACTTCAGTCCAAAACGCTATTTGCTTCCATTTCTTTTCTCCGCACACTGGGCGTTTGATGGTCTTTTTTAAAATGATCTTTTGGGGTTTGTTTGTTTTGTGGCTGCCTATTAGGAGACAATCTCATGGTTGTATAATGTATACATACTTTGAAAATAAACTTATTGAGATTCAGCGCGGAGTAGGCCTACTGTCCTTTAGAGCTGCGCCACCGAGCAATCCACCAATTTAATGCTAGTCTAATCACGGGACAATTTACAAGGACCAATTAACCTACCAACTGGTAAGTCTTTGGTCTGTGGGAGGAAACTAAAGCACCCGAAGAAAACACTCAAAATCATGGGCAGAACATACAAACTCCTTACAGGCATGGCGGGAACTGAACCCTGGTTGCCGGTATCATAAAGCACTCTGCTAACCACTATGCTACTGTGCCTTTGAACTTTGAACTAGTGAAAGAATAATCTATGAATAAGAATACTTTACAAACCTATGTACATCTACCACAGTGAAATAAATATAGCGTTAAATGATCTTTGAGACTTATGTCAACTCACAGTGAATCAAAAGTGAAATTTCAGTGCCTCAGGCAACTTTGTTTGAACATTTGTTTCGCTAATGTTACGTGAATTCTTGATAGAAAAGCAAGACAGATTGGCTGAAATTCATGCAATCTAAATATTTTCTCAGAATATTTACTGACATGAGAATGGCTTTCAGACTGTCCTCAGCATGTTGATGTTTACAATACCAGAATCAGAGTCAGGATTAACATCACTGACATTGGACATGAAATTTGTTGTTTAAGAGCAACAATAGAGTGAATACATGTTTATGTATGTGTATATGCATATATAAGATTAAATTAAATAAGTACTGCTAACAGTCCAAAAAAACAGTGAGATAGTGTTCATGGGATGGTTCATTGTCCATTCCGAAATCTAATGGTGGAGGGGAAGAAGCTGTTTCTAAAACCTTGAGTGCATGTCTTCAGGCTCCGGTACCTGGACGTTCTAGGTGATGGGGGTCCTTAATGATAGATGGCACCTTTTCGAGGCATCGCTGTTTGAAGATGACGATGATAAAGTCAAAGAAACAAAGCTGCAAGGCTAATACTTGAAGCACAGATTTAAGATTTAAGCTTCAGAAATCACCTTACGTTGCATACAATTGCTTCATTAATCTCAAAGAGACAAGCTGAATTTCCCAACAGATGTCTTATATATGAACTATTTCAACAGTGAAATTATTCATTTCCCTAAATCATGGTTAGCATTTGCATTATTTTCTCTCTTATTCCTGAACTGCATAAATAAAACTTTCAAAGGCAGAAGGCACATTATTAGACAAAATGCTGGAGGAACTCAGCAGGTCGGGCAGCATCTATGGAAAGGAAAAAACAATCGACGTTTTGGGCTGAGACCCTACTTCAGGAGGGTCTTGCCCTGAAACACTCTTCATTCCTCTCCATAGATGCTGCCTGACCTGCTGAATTCCTCCAGCATTTTGTGTGTGTTGCTCTGGAATTTCCAGCATCTGGAGAATCTCTTATGCTGAACATTATCTAAGATAACCTCAATATTTCTGTGAATTAACAGAAGCCTGGCTAGCATGATTCACATGGATCTAAACAAGTGCTTTTAGTTTTAGACCCAGATCAATGATAGCACTCCAACATGGCACTTAGATCATGGATAGACAGAGACCTTTTTCCCGGGGAGGAAATGGCTAGTACCAGGGGCATAATTTTATCTAGCTTGGAGGAAGGTATAAGGAGGACATCAGAGGTAAGCTCTTTTCACAGAGAGTGGTGAATGCATGGAACGGTGGTAGAGGCAGATACATTGGGCATGTTTCAGGTACATGGATGATAGAAAATTGGAGGGCGAGATAGGAGGGAAAGGATAGATTGATCTTAAGAGTAGGTTAAAAGGTTAGCACAACATTGTGGACCAAAGTGCCTGCACTGTGCTGTAGTGCTCTATGTTTTCTGAAAAGTGGACAGCAGTTATAGTGTATATTTGAACAGCCAAATTAGTAAAATAATGATGTTAAATATTACTTTGGCCAGATGAAGTGAGAATAAACTGGATAAATATTGTGTTTGCAATCCTCTTATGCAGCAAATTTATGTGGTAAAAGCTCAGGTAAAACTAAATGCATTTCAATATTTCTGGATTTCAGCAGTCTCTTCAATGTTACCTGAACATCAATACAACACTGTACTGTACTGGATAATGTTAACATTTTCAGAATCAATTAAAGCTGTTCAAACCTCCTCAACCTTGACCTCTTAAACTCAATCTAAATAAAAGACTAACAATGAGGAAGAAGTTCTCCTTAAATGCTACATTGACATCTTTAGGGACTAAGCCCAGATAGAGTGGACGTGGAGAGAATGTTTCCACATAGAATGGGAGTCTAGGACCAGAGATGTTCTTAAGGGAATGCTGTCGCCTTGCACATCCCAGGTTGCGAGAGGATGTGCTAAGTGATGCAAAAGGCTTTGTAGGGAAGGATCCTGATGAAGGGTCTCAGCTGGATATTGTTTATTCATTTCCATAGATGCTGCCTGACTTGCTGACTTCTTGCAGCATTTTGTATGTGTTATAGGGAAGGATGTCTAAGGTCTTTTTGCTCTGGATACTGAGGGGCTAAATGCTGTGTAGCCCTGTACCCCTTTCACCAATCAACTTCCCAGCTCTTTAGCTCTTGTGTTAGGTGAAACTGGGAGGGGGAGAGATGAAGTAGATTTTAAAGATGGGGTGGGGGGGAGACAGAAACACCTTGTGTTTCTCCCTCTCCTCCCCCACTTTTTAAATCTACCCCTCATCTCCAGTCCTGCAGAAGGGTCTCGGCTCAAAACGTCGACTGTACTTTTTTTCCATAGATGCTGCCTGGCATCTTGTCTGTGTTGATTCTATGTTCTGATGTTTTAAATATCTTGTCAATATTTTTATGAATAAATCTTATTTGTGAAATATAAAAATTTAAGTGCTACTAGTTATTCAAAGTACATCTAAACACAATGTCAATAACTACATATTCACATTTCCAATGATGCTGATCTATTGAAGAATTCTAAGACTAATTCTGTAACAGAGACAGCATTAGATCTATAATCCTTGGTAAATGTGTATGCCAGCAGTTTTGCTTTGAGTCTTTCAACCTAAAAATTAGAGACTCAACTAAATATTTACACTCAGAGGCCACTTTAACACCTTCTCGTTAATGCAATTATCTAATCAGCCAATCACATGGCAGCAACTCAATGCAAAAAAGCATGCAGACGTGGGCAAGTGGTTCAGTTGTTGTTCAGACCAAACATCACAATGGGGAAAAGTTGTGATCCAAGTGACTTTGACCGTGGCTAATTGTTGGTGCCAGAATGGCTGGTTTGAGTATCTCAAAAACTGCTGATCTCCTAGGATTTTCAATCACAACAGTCACGAGAGTTAACAGAAAATGGTGCAAAAACAAACAAAAAAGATCCAGTGAGCAACTGTCTCACGAACCACCTTCAACTGTCGAGTTGAACATTTTCTCCAACAAAATCTTTTGACAACTGAAACATGGATAAAGAAAACTATAAAGAACTTTTAACATTCTTTTTTATAGGAAGTCCTCAGTGAAAAGCAATTTGGAATTCTTTCCATTCAATGCCACGGACTGTTGCTTTTTCTGAATCTGTGACTTCTCTCCAACAATTTTAATCAGTTTTTAGGTAGTATTTATTAGGATGGAACTAATTTACACAGAAACAGAACCTAGAAATCAAAGAATGTAGAACGAGCATAGACCCTTCAGCACACCATGCCTGTGACGACCATGATGCAGATTAAACTAATCCCATCTGACTGCACATTCTATTCCCCTTTTCCCTGTCTGTGTAGTCTGCCTAAATACTTATCGAACATCGTTATTGTATCTGTTTCTCTGGTAGTGCATTCGAAGCACATAACATTCACTATGTTTAAAAAAAACCTTGCTTCACACATCTCCTTTAAACTTACCCATCTCATAGAACTTTCTTTCATCCATGTGCTCATCTAAGAGTCTATTAAATGTCCCCAATATATCTGCCTTGATCACCAGCTCTCGTAGCACATTCCTTGCAGTCACCACTCCCTGTGTAAAATATCTACTTCAGACAAGACCCTCTACTTTTCCTCCAATCACTTTCAAATTATGCCCCCTCATTTTAGCCATTTCCACCTCGGGCAGAAAGGCAGTAACTATCCACACTATCTATGCCTCTTAGCATACACTTTTATCAACTCTCTTCTCATCCTGCTCTAGCTCGCTCATTCTGTAAGAGGCATTCTCTAATCCAGATAGCATCTTGTTAGATCTCCTCTGCGCTCTCTCTAATGAGGAGACCAGAATTGAACATAATACTCTATGTTTGGTCTATCCAGAAATTATACAGCTGCAACATAATCTCGCAGCTCTTGAACTCAATCCTGATTAATGAAAGCCAAACACTTTATGCCTTCTTAACCACCCTCTTAATGTATGCAGCAACCTTGAGGGATCTATGTATGTGGATCCCAAGATCTCTCTGTTCCTCTACACTGTAAGGATCCTGCCACTAACCCTGTATTCTGTCTTCAAGTTTGACCTTCATTTCACACTTTTCCGGATTAAACTCTATTTGCCACCCATCAGCCCAGCTCAGTATCCTGCACAAAGCCATGCTCCCCCTAATAAAACATCTAAAACATCCAAATGAATGTAAATCCTGAGTCTAAGAATCTTCTCCCATCACTGATGGAACGTTCCCCAGCATTTAATTTCCTGGTTTGTCCTTGTAAAGGTAAAACACTGGCTATTTTCCAGTTTTCTGGCACCTCACCTATGCTTAAAGAGGTTACAAGATCTCTGACAAGGTCTCAGAAATCTCCCCCTTTGCTTCCCTTAGTATCCTTGGATGAACCCCATTAGGCCCTGGGGGCTCATCCATCCGAATGATTTCCAAGGCATTCAATACTTCCCCTTTCATAGCCTTTTCATGCCATGGAATATCAACATATCCCTTCATAATCTCACCATCATTCATGCCCTACTAGGTGAATAGTGATTTGAAGGACCTCACCCATTCCCTCTGGCTCCATGCACAAATCCCCAACTTTGTCCTTGACTGGACCTCCTTCATAAAATGCCTTGGGATTTTTCTTAATCCTATTTGCCATTGACATTTAATGGCCAGTTTCAACCCTCCTAATTTCTGTTCAAATTCCTTCTTGTTTATTTTATATTCGTCATTAAACCTTACGTTTCCATCTTCTTTTTGACTAAAGTTTCCTGAGTCTTGCCTTCTGCATCGTTATCTTTCATCCTCACAGGTACTCGCTGGTCCTGAACTCTTATCAATTGTCAGTCAGGATGACAATAGTAAACTTCCTTCCCTGAAGTACACAACTGAAACAGGTGAGTTATTACTGACTACTATTGCTAGTGATCCAGGCCATGCATTCTTTTCATAGCTGCCATTAGGAAGGAGGTACAGGAGCCTTAGGTCCCATACTACCAAGTCCAGGAACAGTTATTACCCCTCAACAAACAGACGCCTGAACCAGACTCACTTAACCTAATACGGAAACACGAGGAATTCTGCAGATGCTGGAAATTCAAGCAACACACATCAAAGTTGCTGGTGAACGCAGCAGGCCAGGCAGCATCTCTAGGAAGAGGTACTGTCGACATTTTGGGCCGAGACCCTTTGTCAGGACTAGACGAAGGGTCTCGGCCCGAAACGTCGACTGTACCTCTTCCTAGAGATACTGCCTGGCCTGCTGCGTTCACCAGCAACTTTGATGTGCATAACCTAATACAGAACTGGTTCTATGACCTATGAGTCCCAACGAAGGGTCTCGGCCCGAAACTTCAACTGTACTCTTTTCCACAGATGCTGCCTGACCTGCTAAGCTCCTCCAGCATTTTGTGTATATTATCACGACCTACGGACTCACTTTCAAGGACTCTACAACTCATGTTTTTGATATTATTTATTTATTTTCCTTTTTTTTCTTGTATTTCAACAATTTGTAGTCTTTTGCACATTGGTTGCACATTTTTGTTGTGTGTGTAGATCTTTATTGATTCTATTGTGTTTCTTTGTATTTACTGTGAACACATGAAAGAAAACAAATCTCAGGGTTGTATATGGTGACATATATGTACTTTGATATTAAATTTACTTTGAGCTTTGTAATGCAGATTGATTTAATTAACTGAATTTAAATTCTTCCGCATTATAATTCCCATCTTTGTTAGATAAGTTCAATTGGCCCTTACCACAAAATTCACAAAGCCCCCACTGACACCACCCTTCAATGCCAAAACATTGCAATGTAATTTTGTCCATTTTTTTCCCTTCAGACACAAGAAAGGCATGGTACAATAGCAAAGTAGCTAGCGTAACACTACTGCAGCACCAGCGACCTAAGTTCAATTCCCACCACTGTCTGTACGGAGTTTGCACGCTGTCTCTGTGACTGTAGATTTCCTCTGGTTTTCTCCCACATTCCAAAGATGTAGCGGTTAGGAAGTTAATTAGTCACATGGGTGCAATTGGGTGGCACAGATTTGCTGGGACAGATGGGCATAATAAGACCATAAGATATAGAAGCAGAATTAGGCTATTTGGCCCATCGAGTCTGCTCCACCATTTTATCATGGTTGATCCATTTTCCCTCTCAGCCCCAATCTCCTGCCTTTGCCCTGTATCCCTTCATTCCCTGACTAATCAAGAATCTATCAACCTCTGTCTTAAATATACCTAATCACTTGGTCTCCACAGTTGCCTTTGGCAACAAATTCCACAGATTCACAACTCTCTGGCAAAAGAAATTCCTCCGCATCTCTGTTCTATAAGGACACCAATCTATTCTGAGGCTGCGTCCTCTGGTCTTAAGACTCTTCCACCATACAAAATATCCTCTCCATATTCACTCTATTGAGGCCCTTCAACATAACATGTTACTGTCCTGTATCAATAAACCTCTAAAATCTGGGAGAACTCTGTGACACATGCAGATCCCAAAACATCTGCACTTTATTTTTAAGGAAGAAATGATCAGAATCGTAATGAAAGACCACAGTGAGAGGAAGAGGTCGATCTGCTTTATGACCTGACCTACCTTTGAAATTCGTATTCTTACCATAGTGTGACACTGAATGATGGGAATAATGACATACATAGTAACACAAGCTTCATGCTTCCGAGAACCATTTCATGCCCACTATCTTCTCTTCCGGAAGTAACACTAACATTTTAAAGTGTCGCCATTTACTTCACCCCCTGCAGTGATATGTAGGCAGTCAATATATTGATAGCTACAGTAATAGTTATGTGTATTTCTTAATAAATACTGGTTATAACTTAACATTGTAAATTGAATGATGCGTCAAAATAAATGACAGACAAGGAAATACTATAATTTATAAACAATTCATTTCCTTGAAAATAAAGGGGAAACAGTAATTTCTGGTTACCTTGATGCTTCCTCCAATAAGATCAGGCGGTTCCTCTTCTGTCTCCAAGGCAACATTGATAGTGGCAAAAGGGCGACTAGCCATTTGCTGCATCTCTCGTAGAAGTTGCTATGAGACACAAGTGTATACAGAGGATTCAATGGAGGTAACTAACGAAGTGAGCAATATTATTCTTAACAATACACTGAGATTCTCCAACTTTCATCTCTCTGGCTTTTCGACGACAGCACAGTTTGTTTAGCACAGCAGGTATCAAATATCATTAAGATTCTGTTCCGCAAATCAAATCTATATTCCTTTGCAGACACTGTGATTTCTTTACAGAAGGAAAAATAGACTGAGGTGTTGATTGTCTTGTAGTATGTAGACCGGCTTGCTTTGAATATACTTCACATTTCAAGACAAGAGAACCTGTAAAAAGGTTACACTGCATATCGAAAAAGTGCTTTTTTACTTCAAAGATCAAAGTACATTGATTGTCAAAGTATTTATACGTTACCATATACTACCCTGAGATTCCTTTTCTTCCAGACATTTCCAGAGGAAAAAAAGGAATACAAAAGAATTTACAAAAAACTACACATAAACAGAAAGACTGAGAAACAACTAATGTGCAAAAGGATACAAACTGAGCAAATAAAAAATAATACTGAGAACATAAGTTATAAGAATTCTTGAAAGTAAGTATACAGCGAAATATCCTCTAATTGTTTTTTTAAACAGCTGTTCAGACAAACCATTGTTCTGAGCAGAAAATATTTACACGAGCTAGAAACTACTCAATACTTGAATAAAACATTTTAGAAAAGCAAATTCCACCTGCCCGGCAACAAAGGGTATGTGCACAGAAGCATTTCAGTTACAGCTTAAAGGAAAATCCAAGTCTGCTGGTCAAAGAATCAGTTCAGACTAGTGGCCAATGAAGTTACCCATACCGGTACAGGGGTCTAATGTTTGTAGCGTAATGGCTGTTCCTGAACCTGGACGTGTGGGTCCCGAGGCTCTTGTACCTCATTCCTGATGGTCACAGCACAAGAGCTTGGCCTGGATGGTGGGGGTTTTTGATTATGGATGCTGTTGTCTTCTGGTACCATTCATGTAAATGTATTCAATGTTGGGGAGAATTCTGCTTGTGAAGGACTGGGCTACAACCATCATTTTCTTTGGCTTTTCCGTTCCTGGGCATTGGATGCAACAGGTTAGGATACTCTCCACTATGCATGTATAGAAGTTTATCAAAGGTTTTGGTGACATGCCGAATCTATGCCGATTTCTAAAGTAGAGGCACTGTTGTGTCTTCTATATGATGACATTTACATGCTGGTCCCAGGATAGATCCTCTGATATGTTAACACCAAGGAATTTAAAGCTACTGACCCTTTCCATCTCTGATTCTCTAATTAGGATTGGCTCTAGCTTCTTCTTCCTGTAGTCGATAATCAGCCCTATGGTTTTGCTGACGTTGAGTGAGAGGTTATTGTTGTAGCTCCACTCAAGCAGATTTTCAATCTCCCTCTTATATGCTGATTTGTCACCATCTTTGATAAACACGACTGTATTTAACCACACAATCATAACTATAATGTGAGTAGAATTGGGGGGGCGGGGGGGGAGAGAGATAAAAATACGGACTTGTGGTGCATTTGTGCTAATTTGTGAGTGTTAAGAAGAATTGTTACCTATCTGTACTGATGGGGTCTGCCAATGAGGATCCAGTTGCAGAGAGATTTCAAGGCTCAGGTCTTGGAGCTTGATTATTGGTTTTGAGGGGATAATAGCGTTAAACACTGAGCTGTAGTCAATGAAGAGCATTCTGATATATGCACCTTTATTGTCCAGATGTTCCAGAACTGAGCAAAGATCTAATTTGCAATGAAGAACCAGATCTTGCTATAACAGGATGCCTAGCTGCAGTTAGACTTGCCCCCACATCCAATGCCAATGCCCTTGAATGGAAAAGCCTACAAAAAGTAGCTGATACAGCACAGTTTTCATTGCACGTAAAGCCATCCTCACCATTGATCACATCTACAAGGAGAGCTGTCACAAGAAACCAGCATCCATCGTCAAGCAAGCCCACGAGCCAGGCCGTGCTCTCTTCTCTCTGCTACCATTGTGAAGGAGACACAGGAGGTGTAGGTCCCACACCAACAGGTTCAGGAACAGTTATTATCTTTCAACTATCAAGCTCCTGTGCCAGCATGGATAACTACACTCACCTTAACACCGAACTGATTTCGTAACCTAAGGACTCACTTTCAAGGACTCTACAACTCATTTTCTCAATATTTATTACTTATTTATCATTTTTTTTGTATTTGCCAATTTATTATCTTTGCACACCCTTCAGCTTCCCATGAGGTTGCTGAAATTGCAAGTTAAATGCAGCACACAGAAAACACGACACTGGAATCAAGAGAAAGGGCAGCTCTTGAACCAGGCTAAAGAACTGAGGAATGAACAGATGGGCTGTGAATATAGTGGAAATTGAACTCGATGTCGATTCCAAAAGAGATAGGGGAAAAGAAGAACTGCATATGCCTCGATTGCTCAAAAGATTACGAATGCACACAGATTAATTTTTAATGACAGAGAGCTGATGGGTAATAATTAAAAGTTTATCAAAGGATTATTTCTGTTTGAAATGGTAATACTCACCTTATGGTGAGTTTAGCTTGTATGTACTTTGCAAATGCCGTAACCATTTCTTTTACACTGTGTCAGCATGGAATAGTGGTCATACTGTCGTTAAAATAGCACATTACTAACCCAGACGCTTGCTCTAACAAACCAGAGATGTAGGTTTAAATTCCATCATGTCAATAATAGAGTTTAAGCACAGTCAATCATGAGGAATTTTGATAAAAATGCTAGTCATAGCAAAAATGATTATAAAATCACTGCGGCAGACACAACGTTCCATCTAATTTGTAATGACCAGTGTGTTCAAAAATCTGGTGTGTGCAATTTTTTTGCCCAGTGACAACAATGTTTGACTGAATAATCTCCTCAATAAAAACAGTATATATTAGCCACTTCTAAAAACCTGCAGACAAATCATCACAAACTCCACATTGTCAACACTGTGTGAATCGGAAACCGGAAATGGAAATGTGATTGTATACAATCGTGAAATATACTTAACATGCCAACAAGATAGAGGGTGACAGCCTTGTGTGTGCATTTTAAACTCCTTTGTGCGTGAAAACCCCTTTTTACTGAGTGTCTTTAGAGGTGCAGTTTATTAGTCCCTCGCTAACAGCCACTGGACTCAGCAGTGAGAAAGCCACCTTTCTCAAACTCCGTACATCTTGGGTCAGTATGACTTCAGTCCCACCAAAACTGGGAAGTTAGAATGTCTCACTCAACTGAACCTCAATTTGTGTGAACACTGTCCCCATGCAATTAGCTGTCAGCAAGAAATAACAGATCGTACACTGTATACAATTATAAAGGAAGTAAATTTAAGAATGTCAGCTGCATTAAACAGTTAGTAGGGAAAAAATAAAAAAGGGCCCATTACAGTTAACCCAGTACAAATGTGCACATAATTTGCAGCTCATCTTGTAGTTGTCTGTAACTCATGCGCTGGACCCTCAGTCTGTGTGAAAGCACACACCACCTTCTAAATGACACTCAAAATCCACCTCAAACAAATGGGCTGCCCCACAGGAGTGTTGGTCCTTGCTCCTTGAATCCATTCATCTGTACAAAGCACCTTGTGCAACAGGGATGGCATCCTCAGCCATCTTCCCTCCTGTCTTCTCCCAGCTCCCACCAAAAAGACCTCAACCCACACCAGTGTCCCTCACAAAAACCTCTCTGCCCAGTGTTCTCTAGAATCTTCTCCCAATTCCACCAACCTGATTGGCTGACACAACATTCCTAAGTTGAACAACATAGCTCAGTATCTTTAGCTCAAACATGCTAAAAGCAGAACAAAATGAAATGCCTATAGCATAACAGTAAAAATCTTAACCAGGGCGCTACATGTGCTAGTAGCAAAAGATGTGTGAAAGCACACTTTAGAAAGAACATTGGGCGGACAAGAGGGTCCTATAACAGGTAGGTTAAACTGCCAAATGCATCACCAGCACCTCCCATACCTAATAAAGTTACCACTGAGTGTATGTAAACAACAGGAATTCTGCAGATGCTGGAAATTCAAGCAACACACATCAAAGTTGCTGGTGAACGCAGCAGGCCTAGGGTCTGACGAAGGGTCTCGGCCTGAAACGTCGACTGCACCTCTTCCTACAGATGCTGCCTGGCCTGCTGCGTTCACTGAGTGTATGTTTCTGGTCTTCTGTTGCTGCAGCTCATCCTCTTCCAGGTTTGATATTTTGCACATTCAAAGATGCTCTTCAGCACACCACTGTTGTCATGCATGGTTATTTGAGTTACTGTCACCTTCCTGTCAGATTGAACCAGTCTAGCCATTCTCCTCCAACTACTGTCTGCCGCTCACTGGATTTTTTTTTTGTTCTCACACCATTCTCTGTAGACTGTAGACTGTTGTGCATGAAAAATGAGCAGTTTCTGAGATACTCATCTTACACCAACAATCAATCCACAATCAAACTCACTTAGATCACATTTCTTCCCCATTCTGGTGTTTTGGTCCTTAACAACAACTGAACCTCTTCAGCCACATGATTGGCTGATTAGATATTTGCATTCATGAGCAAGTGTATAGGTGTATCTAATAAAGTGGTTACTGAGTGTATATGCAGAAAGGTTGCAGTAAAAGGGCAGCAATATTATGAAGGATCCCACCCACCCTGCTTACAGACTGCTTGTCCCACTCCCATCAGGGACATGGCTACGCAGCATCCATATTAGGTCCATCAGACTCAAAAGCTGTTACTCCCCCCAAGCTGATCAACACCTCCACCCGTTAACCCACCCCATCAACTCCCACCACATTCACATCACAGAGCCTCTTTATGTAGATATAATCAGTCTGTATATATAACAGTTTATTGTACATTGTGTTTTAGGGGATTGCTTTATATTTGTTTATTCTGTTTTTATTGTGTTTTTTATGCTGCATTGGATCCAGAATAATAATCATTTTGTTTTCCTTTGTACACTGAATAACAGCAATCAACATATTTTGAATCTATCAATGTTCAAAGTAAATTTTTACAACCTTGAGATTCATTTTCTTGCAGGCATGTACAGTAAATCCAAGAAACACAATAGAATCGATGAA